>NC_088873.1:31658610-31881901 GCF_032884065.1 Artemia franciscana
GGACATTAGACTAAATTCAACTTTCAACATCAAATAACAAAAATACTATAATAATCTTGTTACACAGGGAGACAGGAAGGATTGAATCGAGCCGATATTAGGTGGTTTTATATATAGACCCCATTTTAACCTAGATCGCTACATATATCATATATCTGTAATAGTTTATATTTTTATTTATTATGTAAATAAAAGTCAAAGCATATTACTGTTATATGTCATTTTGTGCTGCAAAATCTTTATACGGGTAAAATGAAATTAAAAGAAGATTTTTAGATAGTCAGTCGATTTAAACATAGCAGTACCCTTAGTGTCTCACAATCTTTTAAGCATCCTACCATAAAGTGGCATTTAATATCCTTTAGCTTTTAAAAAGATTCTAAAAACAGCTGTCTGTATCCATTCTCGATCTGTATGACTGGAGGAAAATTGTACCAGCATAAATATAGCTTCCAAAATCAGTTCTTTATACACAATCCAATCTCGATTTGAGCAGTATCGATTGCGAAGAAAGGTTTAAATTTTTTAAAACAGCTAGTTTCACCGAAACAAAACACATTTACGCCTTATTATATGCCTTGGGGATTCCATAGCGTATAGCTCATAACGTATAGCCCAGACACATGTCAAGGGGGACTTCTGGTCCTACCCTCTTCCCATAAAATCTTGAAATTTTCAAGACTCTTGAATTTTTCATTTTTTTGTGATTTAAAACAATTTTTCAGGTTTTGTCCCCCTCCCCTCCAGGCTTTGCATCATCCGTGATACTTGAACAAAAAAAAGTTTTGCAAGTGCTTGGTCTTGCCAATCAATACGGATATTTCCGTACATTGTTTTGTTAAAATAATTTGTATTTGCTGCTGTTTCAAGTGTTCTTAATCAATAACCGCTTTGGATATCTATCATAGAAGAAGAGAAAGATATTTCTTTGTATTTTTCTCATCTTAGTTTTGTTACACAGCTTTGGCATTGCTTTAAACTTATTGATCCTCTTTCTTTCTAACCGTCTCCGTTTTTGCAAGTATAACTCAACAAAGCATTTGAAGCAAGTTTTTCAAAAGTATTAGAATTAATCATGATTTACAGTACCCTAGAAGTAAAATGCCTAAACAAATTAAATTGGGGCTATTTGCAAATTGGCTGCATATCAGTCGGTTTGGAAGAAGGAATATTATCGGCGTGAAAATATATTGTAAAAATTATTGATTGCCTACACTACTAAAATTAAACGATATAATGTTCACACAATTCGTAGTTAATTGAAGCTAATTCTAACTTGAATTGCTACTATTCCACAATATTACACAATTTGTAGCTGGTCTAACCTTGAAGCCGGCTAATAAGGTCTAATTTATTCAATAAATCTTGCTACTGATTCGTTTTAGCTTTTACCTTTTGTGTTAAGATAAATATCATACAGTATTTTTTTCTTCTCTTAAGGGCTCCCTTTGGGGGCTTGTGTTCCATTAATAATAGTTTACATTAGCTAAGAGTGATATTCAGACATTTAACGAATGGAAATTGTTCCATCTAAAAAAGGAGTTGCTGAACATTTTTGAAATTGATTTTTAAGAACAGATTTTTCTAAAGTATCCATGTTAGTAAACAAAGAAATGTTTTTGTTGGAATATTATCTTGTTGAAAACGAGGAGCTAACATGCTTGATTGCACACATATTTACTTTTATTTGTTTAAGTTTGAATGTATTCCCTTGATATTAACGTTATAGCGTTGCCTAAGTAAAGAGCAAAGTGGGCTCTGTGTATTGTGAAAATAATTAAAAAAAATCAAATAAATAAGTAAAGAAATCTATTAAATAAAAAAAGAGCAGAAAATAGGCCAAATAATAATCCAAGCCTAAAACTACCACAAATCACCATCCATAAATAAATTAAATCCAAGACGATCAGAAATTACAATAAATAACATGAACAGGTTAACAACCTTCGTACCTTCTCAAGACCAGAACCTAATTGGCACATTACTGAAAAAATAAATGAGTGTGGGCTGACAGTTTAATGTACATATAAGGATACTTACTCCTTAAAGTTTTAATTTTTTCATTTAGTTAAAGCTAAAAAAGTAAAAAAATTTTAATTTATTATTTTCAGCAAACTGAAAATTATGTTCTGGTCTTGAGGAGGCATGGGGGTTGTCAGTTCCTATTCGTGTTAATTTTTACTCGCTTTGAGTTTGACTCTGTAAAAATTAATTTTTACAGAGCACTTAAGAGCACATTTTGTTTTAGTTTCAAATTATAATGGGCAAATTCCAAAATTGTGAGGGCTTGACATCCCCAATATCCCTAGTGACATACCTCTGAAAGGCTCACCTGAATGTCGTTCGTCTTCTTACGAAAGTAGAAATCACAATTATTGACCTATCTCAATAACATATAATATATTTAAGCGGTGGAGGAATTGCCCTTCAATTCATTTTAACTCTTGAAAAGGGCACTAGAACTTCCGATGTCCAGTCAATTGAGTCCCATTCAAAGTTTATGTGACTATCCATTCAATAAAAGCCTTATGTGCCCTGAGGCATAACTTACAAGCTTTGCGCCTGAGCTGTGAGGGTTGTGTCCACCTTGGAGGCATTGCTATATGTTCTTTGGTCTATTTTGAACAAAATGGTAATCTAACAATTTCTATCATAAGTGTTTGGGAAAAGATGGCGCTAGGAGGAGGGGGGCTGTTGCTCGTCTATCACTTTTTGACTCTTGGAAAGAAACAAGAATTTTGAATTTATAATAAAATGAGTCTCCTCTAAAGTTTATTCCACATGTCCTTTCATAAGAGCCTATTTGCCCTCGGGGCATAACTGACATCACTTGCCCCCAGACTCTGAGGTGTGTGTCAGCCCAGAAGACCCTATTATATGACCTTGGGACTATTTTTTTGGATAAAACGTCTATCTCAGAATTTCTATTGGATGCATTCTGGAAAAAGAGGAAGTGGGGGTTGCCTCAACTCCTAAAAAGAGCACGGGACCTTTCATAATTACTGGCCCTTTCGATTATGCTGAACAAAGTGGCTGCCTCAAAATTTTGATTGGATATGTTTTGAGAAATAATAAAGGGCTGGTTTCCCTCCAATTACTTTTGGCTCTTAAAAAATTTCAATTTCCAATCGAATGAGGCCCTTTCGAAGTTTCTACGACAGCTCCTTCTATACGAAGTGCCTTGGGTCAGAAGATGCAAAGAAAAAAATAATAATATATTGTGCCCACATCGCTCTTTACTTCGGCAGCGCTATTGCGCTGCCTATGATAGATAATAGATAATGTACAAAAAGCATTGCAATACGCAAGTAGGGAGAATGCCACCAAACCTCTAATAATCAACGCCAATAAGAGAGAACCAAACGTATATAACTGGTTTTCATTGCTTCAAACACTTTAAGAAACCTTTGCTGGTGGCGCTGAATGAAAGGCACAAGGAGCTAGCCAAAACCTATTCTGTGTAGTATCTTATAGTTTAATATGTCTGTTCGACAACCCGTACGCACGTAACGTGCATTAATTTAGTTCAACACTCCCCTCTACGTTCTCTGAAAGGCTCAAGAATGCCCTTCGTCTTTTTGGAAAGTAAAGGTAAAACATACCGACCTTTCTCAGTAACGTATACTATGCGTGAACGATGGACAAATAACCTAATTTATAGCCCTTACCCTAAGGACTTTGGAAGGGTTTACATCCCCAAAAACATATTTACTGGACTTTTCCACAATGTTGAACAAAATTGCTCTCTTAGAATTTTGATTGTATGTGTTTTGGAAAATGATAGGCTTGGGGCAGGTCAACCTCGAGTCACTATTAACTTTTTAAAAGGGTACCAGTATTTCCGATTCCCAGTCAAATGAGCCCCATCCAAAGTTTTTGCGACTATCCATCTTATAAAAATCGCATGTGCCCTTGGGCATAACTTAAAACCTTTGCGCCTGGGCTCTGGAGGTTTTGTCCACCGTGTAGGCATTTCTATATGTTCTCTGATTTATTTTGAACAAAATGGCTATCTCACAATTTCGATAAGATGCGTCTGGGGATAGGAAGGCGTCGGGGGATGGGGTTTAGTTGCCCTCCTATCACTTTTGACTCTTAAAAGGGAACAGCAAATTTCAATTTCGAGTCAAATGAGCCTCTTGTAATAATTATGCGACCACTTCTTTCATAAAAACCTTATATGACCCCGGGGCAATTCTTAAGGCCCTTACCCCCCGACCCTGGGGAGTCAACCTCAAAGGCCATGTTTTATAATCTTTGGACTGTTTTGAATAAAATAGCTATCTCAAATTTTACATCGGATGCATTTGGGGAAAAGAGGACGTGCCCCCTCCGAAATTTATTCGACCAACCCTTCCATAAAAACCTTACGTGCCCCCAGGGCATATATTATAACGCTTCTCCTTAAGGCTGCTTGGGGGTTGTCATCCCCAAAGGCATAACTACTGTACACTTCAACTATGCTGAACAAATGACTATTTCAACATTTGGATTGGATATGTTTGGAAAAATAATGGAGGTGGGTGGGTCTGGTTGCCATCCAATAACTTTTAACTCTTAGAAAGGGCACTAGAACGTTCTCCAGTCGAAGGAGCTTCTTTTGAAGTTTCTACGACAAACCTTCTATACAAAGTGCCTTGGCCAGAAGAGAGAAACAAAATTAAAGAATAAATAACAATAACACATTAATCTGCCTGTTCGCCTGCCATTGTCATGGATAATTTCAGCCTGTCCCAAGCCAGGATGAAGGAGGAGGGTTGGGCGACACATTTGGTTACCTGTCCCTGTAAAATTCCCAGCAACGGAAACGTCAATAAATGCCTCGGATGAATTATCTTCTCCCCTGACAACGAACCCAGCACACCCCCGGACACGACTATTGACTACGAAACAACCAACAAAAATTGGCTTCTGGAACGTGAGAACTATGAGTCAGTTATTAAAAACCGAGCAAGTTCTCAGAGAGATGAAGCAATATAATATTGGCATCCTGGCCCTAAGCGAAATACGTTGGAAAGGTGTAGGCCAAGAAATACTTGATGATTGATATGTACTGTTAGCGGAGAGGACAACCATCATTGGGCATGTGTAGGACTCATGATGTCCCCTGCAGCATACCGAACAACGATCAAATGGACTCCAATAAACGAAAGCATCTTGTTTGCACAGTTAGTTACATCACATACTAAGCTTTCTGTGATTTTATGTTACGCTCCTACCAATGAGGCGGATGATGATGTCAAAGATAGCTTCTATGAAACCTTACAGGCTGTCACCAAAGACATCCCCAAACATGATGTTCTGTGTGTTGTTGGTGATCTGAATGCTAAAGTAGGAGCCGATTGCAAGTACTCTTCCGAAGTCCTAGGACCGCATGGACTTGGCCAAATTAACGAAAATGGTGCATTACTAATAGACTTCGCGCTAAGTAATGACCTTGTCGTTGGTGGATCACTCTTCGAACATAAAAATGTGGACAAGTACACATGGACATCTCCAGACGGTGCAACGCGAAACCAAATTGACCATTTCCTGATCGCCAGAAGGTGGCGCACAAGCCTGTTAGACGTGTGTGGGTATAGAGGAGCAGATGTCCAGTCAAATCACATGGTCGTGATCGCCTGCATACAAATCAAACTACGTGGCCAAAAGAAGACATAGCAAGATCTGAAGAAACTGTACGACACGGACAAGCTACAGGATCGAAAAATCTGCAGAGATGTATGTATATCATTATGGAACGAATTCGATACCTTGGGTGTTGAGGCAAAAGACTCAGAAAGTGTCGAAGAGAAATAGGAGAAAATAAAAAGGGCATACACAACTTTTGCCGAAGAAAAGCTAGGTTTCCGAAAGAAACCAAAGGAAAGGTGGCTCTCCAACGTAACATGGAAAGTGATTAACGAACAAAAGGCACTCAAGCAGGCCATGCTCATAACTACTACATGGAGTACAGATCTGGCAACAAAACAATTATACAAAGAAAAAGATAAAGAGGTAAAAAAGAGTGCAAGAAATTACAAGAGACAGTTCCTTGAAAAGAAAGCAGGTTTAGCTGAAGAAGCCGCTAGGAAGGGTGATTCCAAGACTTTCTACCGATTGACAAATGAGATAGTAGGAAAAGAAAGCATCCGAATCACCCTTTTCAAGGACGAAAATGGATTAATCATATCTGATCGAGAAAAAATTGACGAGAGATGGGCTTCCCATTTCCAAAAACTTTTGAACAGACCGAGAACCTGTGACCGAGCAAATGTACCTGATATCCCTTTTATGAATTTAGACATAAATACAGATCCTCCAAGTGCTGAGAAGATTATACAAGCAGCTAAGAAGTTAAAAAATGGACGAGCCCCGGGTATTGACGGCATTCCTGCAGAAATGCTGAAGTACTCAGTTAGTACCTCCATATCCATTTAGCTCTCCCTTTTCACCCAAATATGGACCTTAAGGAAGGTCCCAAGAGATTGGAGCAGAGGCATTATAGTCAAACTCTTCAAAAAAGTAGATTTGATCAACTGCCATAACTCGAGAGGCATCAATTTCCTCTCTGTCTCATCCAAACTATGAGCCTCCGTCGTTTTGCAGCGTCTGTAAAAAGCACTAGACGCAACCCTACGAGAAGAGCAGCATGATTTCAGAATCAAAAGCATGGAACAAGAAGCTCTACCTCCTCTTCATTGACTTTGAAAAGGCATTTGACTCAGTTGACCGAGAATGCTCGTGGAAAGTTTAGAAATACTACGGAATTCCTGAGAAAATAGTAGATATGATTATAGCGCTTTATGAAGAATCGGAATGTTGCCTAAAGACCGGAAACAGTACAACAAGATTTTTCAAGATCATGTCTGGTGTTTGTCAAGGATGTGTACTTTCCCCTATTCTTTTTATAATTATAATGGATTATGTCCTGAGATTTGCATCGGGTTACGGGGTAAAAGTGAGTAACAAGCAACTGTTCGATCCGGACTTAGCGGACGAAGCTGTCCTTTTCGAAGAATCTAAAAAACGGTTGCAGCAGCTACTTGACACTATCACCGAGAATGCAGAGAATGTCTGGCTAAAGATAAACATTGAAAAATCACAAGCTCGCCACTTGTTCTCCATTGCAAAAACGAGGGTCTAGAACAAGTTCAGGAGTTCAATTACCTGGGTAGCTGGATTGACTGTGATGGGCAGATTTCGACCGAGATTAAACGTAGAATTGGACAAACTACAGGTGCCTTCAATAGATTGAAGCCTATTTGGAGAAGTAACAAATATTCAATGCAACTGAAGCTTCGACTCTTTAACAGCAATGTACTCTCAATTCTCCTTTACGCACGTGAATGTTGGAAAATAAACACCCAGGTTGAAAAAAAAGGATCCTCGCATTTGGAGATTTGAGCTTCAGAAGAATCTTGAATACAAGTTGGTAAAAAAAAAATACAAATTCAGAAATACGCAGAAAAAGATGTCGAAGTCGACCTCCAGTCATTGAGTTGCTGAAAAGAAGGCGGTGGACATACCTGGGACATGTTCTTCGGATGGAAGAGAGCCGCCTTCCTCGAATAACCTATGAATGGAAGCCAGATGGTAGAAGAAAGCGAGGCCGCTCCAAAAATACATTGAGATGAACATAAGACGGAGATCTGAGGAAAGCTGGTACCTCATTACTGCCTGGACGGGAAGACGTAATCGCTGCAGCATCAATGCGGGACGAATGGAGAGGCTTTGTCGACGCCCTATGTGCCACCGATGGCTCTGGAGGAACTAATATCTAAGGTAAGGTGTGTCCACAACACTCTTATAATTATTATGATCACTTTTATTTCAGCAAGAAACATATAAAAAGAGTTTTCGTTGTAACTTGGGATGGAGTTCATTCGATTGAAAATTGAAAGTTCTAGTGCCCTATTTTGAGAGTCAAAAGTGATTGAAGGGCAAACAGCCGCCCTCCCACTTCCTTTTTTTCTCCAAAGCAATCCGATAAAAATTTTGAAATAGCCATTTTGTAAAACATGGTTAAAAGGTCTATTAAATGTTCCTCTGGGGATTTCAACCCCCCAACAGCCCTTAGGGAGATGGTGATAAGTTGTGCAGTTCGTCCATTGTTTACGTATAGCATTTGTTACCGGAAAAATGACGTATATTTGACCCGTGGTGCTCAAAAAGAGCAAGGGCATTCATGTGAAGCTTTCAGGGAATGTTGAGGGGAGTGTTAAACTAAACAAAACACACTATATACTTGCAGGTTTCCAAAAGGACACATCAGATTATTAGTAACTTTAAAAGCATATGAACATATTTAAAACATATGCAAACATACGAATCTAATCTTCTATATTGAAAAGAAAATATATCTGCGAAATTGAGCAAAGCTATCGCCCCAGAGCACTAATATTAAAGGATTAGGAATGAAGGAAGATTAAATTTTGAAGTTTTGTCCTCAATTTCTCCCTCTATCATCCTCCCATATGTTTATTATATGGATCACAGAGAGTTGGAATATTTTGGCCCACATAAGCACTTTGTGAGGACTCGGAAACACACATCCCATCCCATCTTCACAATCGGCCATCCTTCCCAATAGCCGATGCGCAAGCATAGATCACTGACCATGACTTACAGAATTCCGAAATTTCGAGTTAATTGGAAACCCTGGGTAAAAATGCCTCCCTTTTCCATTTTTTAAATTTATGTGTAGACAATGGGCAACTTACTTAATTTATAGCCCTTAACACATGAAAAAAAGCCATGAAAGCTGGGTTAGTAGCCCTTCAATAACTTCTGACTCTTAAAAGAGATCAGCGTTTCAACTCGATCCCTCAAGGTGCTTCTGAGACATTTCAAATAATTGAAAAAATCCGGTTTTCAGGGTATATTCTTCGGGAACACTGGAATCTTTGCATAGCAAACGATCCGAAAAGCTCGCTCAAATTACAAATGATCAGGAAAGAAAAATTCCTATTCTCACAGCAAAATACTTGATTCTTTTGACCTGGAGAACGCTTCCTGAAAGTTTCGAGCTAATAAGACACCCAGGATGAAACACACCTGCTCTTTTCATTGAAAAATTTTATGTTTAAAAAGTGGATACTTTCTATGTTTTAGGACCCTCTCCTCAGGGGCAGTATGGTCATGTCATCCCCAGGGACATATTTCTTGAAGATTTTGACAATTTTCAAAAAAAGGCTGTCTCGAAATTTTGATCGAATGTCTTTGAGGACTGAGGAGTGTAGACAGAAAAAAAAGGCACAGGAGGGGGGCTTGTTACCTGCTCTTGGCTCTTAAAAGGAGCTCTAGAACTTTAGAATTTTCAATCGAAAGAACCCCTTCTGAAGTTTCTACGACCGCACCTTTGATAGGTAGTAACCTAGTAAAATAAATAGCAATACATGGAAGCCGTGTTGCTCTCTACGTATGCAGCGCTGCCTATGATACCATTACAACGTGCTTAGGTACCCTGCTTATTTACTTAACAAATCTGTGAAATAAGATCTGTCCTTTGAAAAGGGGAGTCAGTTTTTTAGCCCTATCGCACACTGACTGGAATAATCAATGCTAATAAAAAAAAAATAGAGGTGGGATGAATCCAAGTCTTAATTTAAAATGTAGGCTACATCTTGTATGTTTGAAGTTCCTGAGAGTCTTAAATAAAGAGTTGATTATATTCTAGTTCGTTTGGCGAGGTTTGAAGGTGACCGCAAGCCTTTTTCATTGTGCGGTATTTTTTATCACTCAAGGTTACTTGTTCTTTATCTTTCATAGAAACAGTATTTTTTTTTTTATTAATCTTTCTATTAAATACAGGCAGATGTCAGGCTTCTAACCTTGGTCGAAATTTATAGTCAGTAAAGATTTATTACTTGTCTAACTAGACTGTAATAGATTTTTCCTACACGAAAAAAAACAAATGACACTTGACATGCAAAAGGACTTTATTTAGTTACGCTGGTGTGATACGAATTTAAATGAAATTTTCCCAAAGTGGGATACATTTGAATTATTGTGCTGAAATATGAGAGTTAATTAAGGCTTTAAATTTAAATTGCGTTTTGTCTTTCACTTAGTTAAACACAGTGGATGGGAATGTTCTATGATTACTGTATCTGTTAATTTTTGGCAACTTAAATTTCAGAATAAGACAATTTTTGTGTAGCTCTTCCTCCTTTGTCTTTTTCATGTGAATTTTGTAATGCTGTTTTCTATTTTTAATGCGTGGTAATATTTGCTCACTGAAGCTTTAACTGTTCTTTCTTAAGGACAACTTTGTCTTTGTATTTTAATTAAGGTATTTTATTATATTCAGACTAAGTCAAATTCTTAATCACAAAGAAAATATATAGTCGGCCTAAATATATTACTTGTCAAACAAGATTGTGATTTTTTTTTTTTTTTTTTTTTTACCAGAATAGGGATCAGTAAGGCTTAACATGCAGAAGGATTTTGTTTATGCAAAGTGATATAGTTAGACTTCTCAAATAGGATAAATACTGAATCAAAGTACTAAATACAAGAGAAGCAGTTAGAGCTTCTAGTTTAAATTGCAATTTAAGTTCACTCATTCTAATACTGCGGATTGAGACATTCTGCTTACACAGTAGCTCAGTCTTTTGGATTGTTTCTAATCACGAGTAGGATACTTTTCTTTTGGCTAGACCTGTTACTAACTTAGTTTTCATTAAAGAACGTTGTCATATCTAGGTGGCTTTTACGCTTTTATTCCAAGTTCTTTATTTTTCTCTTTCGAATACTTTTCGGAATTCTGAATATGTGTCTTTTTCTATATGAATATATTGATGATCATATGATAAATACTAATCTAATTTCAAATACCTTCAGTATCGTTTTTTTTATTTAATATAGCTTAAAAATTAAACAATAAATACCAAAATGAGAGTCATATTACACACATTAAGCAGAATTTCCCATGGCATCGCCAGACCCATACATTAGTATATTAAGGATAGCTTTTACCAACTCGAAATGCAAATTGAGACACAATAGATACTTACAAACAACACTGGGAAAATATGTTCCTACAATGATAATTGGATAAACCGCATGCAATCCAAAACTGTCAGGGTTACAAACTTGAACTCTTTCGTGTTTTTTCACTCTTTTCATCTCAACTCACTCTTTCACTCGAAGGAAGGGAAAATCACTTTTTTTGCCAATGTATAGCTAAAATCATTCTTTTTTTGCACTCTTTTACGAAATGATGATAGAAAAGGCTCTAGCAAAATTAAAACTTGAGCGCAAAGGGTACAACTGCTAGCCTTTAAGATCTCCATTATCTCTGCTTGTGCCCTGCCCCAGTCGTCTTCCCAACATTTCCAACCATTTAAGAAGAATTATACTAAGTTAAATTCACTTGTGGAAACGTGAAATTTGGAAATTCAGATTTAATAAGAGAAAACAAAGGCTGTTTAGCCCAACCATTCTTCTTGAAAATAGAAAAATGAATATGCAGTAAGAGGATAAAGAAGCAACGACCACAACAGACCTTTTCAATGTCTACTCTGGAACTTAAGATTGTGTAATTTGATATTTAGACACTGAGCTTACCAGAAACTGAGATATTTCATTTTTTATAATTCATTTGATCGTTAGTTTTAATTATTAATTTAGGCGTATGAATTAAAACCTAAAGAGAATTTTGTGTGCAAAGAAGTAGACTATAAATCCGTTAACCGTCGTTTAGACCGTTGAAACTTCCTGGTTTTTTTTTAACTTTAAGGTAGCACTATGCTACCTACCGGTTTTTACTAGCACATACGACGCTGGAATGTTTTGGTACAAAAATAAACTTTTTTTGCGACAAGAAAAATATTCAGATTCCCTTTAAGCTCTAACTATAAGCAAGTCAATTCTTATAGCGAGAAGAAGAGCTGGAAGTAAATTATGATTTGTGATTATTGTTGTATATTTGCTGGAAAGTAATCTTTGGAGACGTAATAAAGAATTTGGTTTATTAACTTTATTATTATTTATAAAGTTCCGTATAGTTATTGACGGATTCCGCCTTCTCCTCGATCGGCATTGCAAATGTATCGAAAAGAAATGTTATGTTGTATCATTGAACATTTTTTAATCCATTGACGTTATTTTAACACAGTAGCAAATTTAAATACTTCTGTGTTGTTTGGATAAACTGCCCAGAAAGACTATTTTCTCTGATTCTTATAATCTGAAGTACCCCCTTCTCGAAATTATTGTCTCATTCGCATTTATTTCTGTTCATTAATATACTCACACTTAGTATACTCAAACCATTACGTTTGCAGAAAAAGCAGTTATCCACTTTCTTATACTATGAAAAATATTAATTTTATATCAAAATGGAAAGAAATCTACTAGAAAAGGAAAGGAGGAGAAACAGTGGTAGCCGCACGTGCACAAATTTTTTAACTTGCACTTTTTTTGAGCGAGAATCACTCTCTTTTGGCTTTTACTCGCACTGGCTGGAAAGGTCGGCAGTTGGCAACCCTGATTTAGTTCCTATCAGAAGTGTAAACGAGGCCACGCCAAGGGTTTCATAAAACATTTTATAAATATTTCGTAGTCACAAGTAAATGTAGTCATAGTTTCAAATAGTTACAGTCACATTCACAGTTGTAAGCAGTTGGATTCACAAACAATTGTAGTCGCAATCGCAGCCCGTCAAAGTTGCAACCGCTTTAGTAGTAGTTGTAGTAATAGCATTGGTCGTGGAAGTTCCAAGCTAATAAACTTTTAAGTAGTCAAACTTACAAGTGGTCATATTCGCAAGCTGCTGCATGTAGCAAGCTGTCTTGCAGATTTTCCCTATTGATTAAATAAATAAAAAACAAGTTTTTTAACTGCAAGTAAGGAGTGACATTAAAACTTAAAACGAACAGAAATTATTCCGTATATGAAAGGGATTGTCCCCTCCTCAACGCCTCGCTCTTTACGCTAAAGTTTGACTCCTTCTCACAACTCTCCTTTTAAAAACAATCAAAAACGTTAGCAAACATTTACAAAGTAGGAACAATAGGGAAAATCTTTTCAAGACAGTGGAAATCAGTTCTGTGAATATTTCGGCCTTATGTCCAAGGGCCGTCTTCAGCACAATACGAGAACAAGAGAGAAAATATGTATATATAAATAAACTTACATTATATTGTGAGAATTAATACTAAATAATGTTTTTTTTTTAAAGTTTTTTTTTTTAAACATCCTTATCATCCTTACTTCAACGAAGTTCAACTAGGACTGACAAAAAAAATGAAGTGAGAATATAAATTCATTCAGACTAAAGAGAACAAAGTGATTAAGTGCAATTTCTCAGAGCCAACCTTGCTTTTTTAGCAACCTGTCTCAAACGACTTTTCGTAGCTGGTTCAATGCCATTATTAAACAACAAAAAAACAAGCTTTTTAAATGAAAGTAAGGAGCGACATTAAAACTTAAAACGAACAGAAATTATTCCGTAAATGAAAGGGGTTTTTCCTCCTCAATGCCCCGCTCATTACGCTAAAGTTTGACTCTTTTTCTTAACTATACTTTTTAAAACAGTAAAAAACGAAAAAAAGGCAAATTTTCTCAAGCTCGTAACTTTTGATGAGTAAAACTAAACTTGATGAAACTTATACATTTAGAATTGACGTAAAAATGCGATTCTTTCGATGAAACTATTGGTATCAAGTTCCATCTTTTAGAGTTTCAGTTACTATTGAGCAGGGTCGCTCCTTACTACAGTTCGTTACCACGAACTGTTTGATAGCTCAGATTCACACAGTGCATTTTTATTTAGTTCAACCTCCCCCTCCCACACTCCCTGAAGTTTTAGCTTAACACTGTTAGATTTATAAGACAAACGCAGGATCAATTCTTCCCCTTTATCCCTGCTAGATCATGTATGTAAACAATGGGACTTTCACTCAACTTTCATTAACTTTCCCTTTCCTTTCATTAACATTCCCTTAACTTTCACTCAATTTCAGAAGGCTTTTAAGTTCAACTTTCTTCGAATTAGGCCCTTTGTTTTGTATTTCAAAATTTTTTAACTGAATTTTTTCTATATTTTTAAGATTCGAATGATGTTTTTATTATTTTTACGGATTTATGTATATCCCACACAAGGTATTTCACAGATTCTTTCCGAGAGCCCTTCGCTGTCAATAAACTTCAGGAGGCTTTTAAGTTCATCTTTCTTTGAATTAGTACTTCTTGCTTTACATTTTGATGGTGTTAACCAAATTTTTTCTGTATTTTTAATATTTGTTTTATATTTTTATTATTTTCGCGGGTTTATGTATATTCCACACAGTATTTCACGAGAGTTTTAACCGAACTTATTTCTATGTTCTAAAATTTGTTTCACATTTAATTATTTTTACGGGTTTATGCATATCCCGCGAAGAGTATTTCACGGTTTTTTTTCGATAGGTGTTGGCTGTCCCTCAATTTCAGAAGCCCTTTACGTTCAACTTTCTTTAAATAAAGCACTTTTGCTTTATATTTTGAGGAGGTTTAACCAATTTTCTTTTCAATATTTTTTATATTCATTTTATATTTTTATTATTTTCTCGGGTTTATGCATATCCCACAAAAAGTGTTTCACTAGGTTTTTTCGAGAGCCCTCGACTCACACTTTGTTTCACAAGGCTTTTAAACTCAACTTTATTTAAATTAGGCCTTTTTGCTCTATATTTTGAGAGTTTAATCAAATTTTTTTTACATTACTAGGATTTGTTCCATAATTAAATTATTTTCACGGGTGTCTGTATATCCCGCAAAAGGGATTTTACGGGTTCTTTTGTGTTTATGCATATCCTACACAGATTACTTCACAAAGTTTTTTGAGAGTCCTTGGCTGCTTCTTTCAAAAGGCCATTTTAGCCCTCAATGTCTTCTAGTCAAAGTCCGAGCCGCTTCCCCTGTACGGGTGGGTGCCAGCCAAACTTTCCCCGCAGCACCCTGCCCGCTGGTCGGAGACCCCTTCAGACCAAGCGGGATCTCACTGCAGAGGGCTGACAGCAGGGGCTAAAATTGCCTTTTGAAAGAAATAAGCATTCATTTCCGTTAAAACCCAAAAAATCAGTTAAAACCATCAAAATATAAAGCAAAAAGACCAAACTCAAAGAATGATGAACTTAAAAGCCTTCTTAAATTAAATGAGAGTGAAGGGCTTTAAAAAGAACCCGTGAAATATCCTGTGTGGGAAATGACTAAACCCGACAAAATAATAAAAATATTAAATAAATCTTAAAATATAGAAAACAAATTGGTTAAGCCCCTCAAAATATAAAAGGAAAATTCCCAACTCAAGGAAAGTTGAACTCAAAAGTCTTCTGAAATTTACTGACAGCGAAGAGCTCTCGAGAAAAGCTCATAAAATACTCCGTGCGGGGCATGCATAAACCCGATAAAATAATAAAATATGGAATAAATGTTGAAAATATAGAAAAAATTCGGTTAAAATTATCATAATGTAAAGCAAAAAAGGTCTAACTCAAAGAAAGATGAACTTTAAAGTCTTCTGAAATTAACTGAAAGTTAAGGGGTCTCGAAAATAACCTAAGAAATACCCTGTGTGGCATATGCATAAACCCGTGAAAATTAAAAAAAAAACATGGAACAAATCATAAAAATATAGGGAAAATTCGGTTAAAATCATCAAAATATAAAGTAAATAGGCCTAATTCAAGGAAAGATGAACTTACACGCCTTCTGAAATTGATGGACAGTCAAGGGCTCTCGAAAAGAACCTGTGAAATATCCTGTTTGGGATATGCCTGAACCCGAGAAAATAATAGGAAATAAGAAACAAATTTTAATAATGTTTTTAAAAATTATGTTAAAACCCGCAAAATATAAAGCAAAAAGGCCTAATTACAATAAAACTGAAATTAAAAGCCTTCTGAAATTGAGTGACAGCCAAGGGCTCTCGAGAAAACCACGCGAAATACTAAGTGTAGGGTATGGATAAACCCAAGAAAACAATAAAAATACTTAATAAATCTTAAAAATACAGAAAAAACCCTCAAAATATAAAGTAAAAACTAATTTAAAGAAAGTTGAACTTAAAAGCCTTCTGAAATTCAGTGACAGCCAAGGCCTCTTGGGAAAACTTCTTGAAATACTGTGTGTGGGATTTGCCCAAACCCGAGAAAATAATAAAAAAAAATATGAAACAAATCTTGAAAATACAGAAAAAAAATCGGTTAAAACCAACGAAATACAAAGCAAAAATGCCTAAGTAAGAGAAAGATGAGCTTAAAAGCTTTCTGAAATTGGCTGACAGTGAAGGGCTCTCAAAAAGCATCTGTGAAATACCGTGTGTGGGATACGCATAAACCTGTGAAAATAAAAAAAAATATGAAACATATCTTAAAATATAGAAGAAATTCCGTTAAAACTCTCAAAATATAAAGGAAAGGGCCTAATTCAAAGATAGTTAAACTAAAAAACTCTCTGAAATTGAGTGACAGTCAAGGGCTCTCGAGAAACCCTCGTGAAAAACTCTTTTCACGTATTTTATTACGTGAAAAAAAAACCGCAAAACCCGCAAGCATCTGTGAAATACCGTGTGTGGGATACGCATAAACCTGTGAAAATAAAAAAAAATATAAAACATATCTTAAAATATAGAAGAAATTCCGTTAAAACTCTCAAAATATAAAGGAAAGGGCCTAATTCAAAGATAGTTAAACTAAAAAACTCTCTGAAATTGAGTGACAGTCAAGGGCTCTCGAGAAACCCTCGTGAAAAGCTCTTTTCACGTATTTTATTTATTTTATTGTATTTTTTTATTGTATTTTTAAAGGTTTTTCGGTACCTCCTTCTCGGAACTAAAACAAACCCCCTCCTCAAACAGAAATTATGGATACGACCCTGCTAGTGCTACCCTCCTGGGGCACTCTCCCCCAGGTCACCCGGCAAAGGTTGAGACGTCTGAGAAGATCGGGACTTTGATAAAATTCAAGACACATAAGATGTAATAAAAAAAAGGCTGGACCTTAAGAAAGGTTAAAGTTAAGAAAGGGAAAATTTCAATTGAAAAATTTTTAGGTGTTCGGATACTTATGTGAACCATAAGTATTTGCAAAAAAAAAAAAGATCACATCTTAAACCAGGTCACCCGGCAAAGGTTGAGACGTCTGAGAAGATCGGGACTTTGATAAAATTCAAGACACATAAGATGTAGTAAAGAAAAAGGCTGGATCTTAAGAAAGGTTAAAGTTAAGAAAGGGAAAATTTCAATTGAAAAGTTTTTAGGTGTTCGGATACTTATGTGAACCATAAGTATTTGTAAAAAAAAAAAAAAAGATCACATCTTAAATTTTGTAACAACACTCAGCTAATCCGAAAATGCCCACCCTTGAGTTATGTCACTCTGACAAAAGATCACAGTCAAACTCTCATTTCTAGAAAGGGTCAGCGCTTTAAGACCAATCTGATGGCAAAATCTGATTTTGGCCAATCTAAGAAATGATAAACCGGAAAAAATACCACTTAGCTTTATTCTTTGCGGTCTATGCAAAGGGACTGTTAGATTTGATTGAGTAGGACGTCTTGTAAAGAGGGTTAGATTCGATAAGTCAGGAAAGAATATAGAAATTACCTGTCTAGCGGGAAGAGGTGGGGGTCTAAAACCAGGTTAGAATCATATCTCTCACGAACATATATGTTTAAATGACAAATCTACGGGGTGAATGCGCCAGTGCCATTTTTTCCACTTAAATACTTTCTGAAAATTGAAGCTTTATTGCTTATTGGTTGGAAGTTTGATTGAAAAAAAAACCGTTAAAAAGGTTTCACTTTTAAGTGGCAATTTCTTATCAACTGACACTTTTTTTTTAAATGTGTTTCGATTTTTTTGGACACTAAGGACCGCAGTTTATTCTTTACAAAAAGACAGTAATTTTTAGAAAATTAAGAATCAATGTATAAATGTGAATTTCTTGAGTTTTATCTGGTGGGCCTCTCGTGCCATCGTGTGTTTTGTTCATATATGCATATAATCTCGTCTAAATACATGCATAGTTTTCAATTCTTTTTTATATCATATGGCTCTTTTAAAAAAAGTTTTTTTTAAACCCTGTTCTATTTTGATTGTCGTGCACGTTGAATTTACTTGCGAAACTCAATCCTGAACATCGTTTGATCTTATATAACTAGCAACTCTTGGGATGTTTAAAGGAAGTATGCTGAAATTGAAATTTTCCCGCTGGGCAGATAATTTAACAACTGATCATGTTTCTTCTTCTTCTTGTCTCTTTTTTTGCGCTTTTGTAGACAACCATAATTACAGTCTTCTTTTATTTCTTCCACGTAGAGTTTTAAAAATCAAAGTTTCAAGGAATTCGTCACAAAGAATCCATACAGTATTTCAACTTCAAGTGCTAGACGGTCCAAAGAAAGACACTTCAAGAAAAGCAAGAGAATGAGACGAGGGGGAATTTGCCGGCGCGGCATAGCTGGTTTCTGTTAGTTTATTAGAGCAATAAGTAAAGAACTTCTATCCCATTTAAGTTAGAGCTAGAGACATAAATGCGACTGCTTATTTCACGAATATGATTCAGGGTAGTTTTGAGATTCAGGTTTTGATTAACAGACATACACTAGCCTGGAACTAGTTTCAATATAGGTAAAAAGGACCGGCTAATCGGTGGTTTTTCATTCTTTTGCTATACAAAAACAAATAGTTTTTTAGAAATTTCTTTTAACTGTTATTTAGTTTTAAAAATAAGTATATGCGTATAAATAAGTGCGTTTTGTCTTTTGCTTCGATCACTTCGTAAATAATGGTTGGACTTAGAAACTCTGGAGGGGGTTTCATGGTGGAGCATGCTTGAAGTTCTATTGTGCATTTTGTGCTTAGAAACAGACTGAGGGGCATCATGCTCCTCCCACGACCTATTTTGTACCTTGACACCTTGGAAACCTCCTATGGTTTCAGACCTAAATTTTCAAATAACCATCACACTCAGAAGGATCAAAATGTCCCAATCATGAGCTTTCAAGGGGGAGGGGGATTTTTCATCGAGGCCCGAGGATTAGGGTCCCAAATTACGGAACAGCTCCATTCTTCCCATGCATATTGTAGTAGAAAAGATGGCTGTGTTGCACAGTGTTAAAACCCGAAGCATGCAAAAAATTTAAATCTACACAATTGGTGGCGCAAGATGGGTCCCGAAGCCTCCATACATTCTCCTTCCTCATTACAGCCCACTTGTTATTAGAAAAATATGGACATTACGAATTATGTTTAGACGAATTACTGGAAACATATAAGGGTTCTCGATCTCAGTGCAAAAACAACCTGACTCTAAACTGTGGTCTGGATTGACTGCCTATGAAGCGAGTTGGTGAAAAAAAACGAATACCCAGAATCTGTCCAAAAACGAGGTAGATCCTAACTGTAGATTGTCTCAGTGCAAAAACTGCTAATTCCTAACTCAGTTCAAAAAGGAGCAAAGTCTCGTTTCGGTGCAAAGTCTGAGCCAAGTCATGACTCAAGGAAAAAAAAGCTAAATCATGACTCAATGTGAAAATATGTAAGTCCTGTCACGGTAGAAAAACGACTTAAGCCTTTACTCGTTGCAAAATCAAACTAAGTCGTGAGTTAAGGCGAAATCAACCGATTCCTGGATCAGTGCAAAGGAGCCAAGTCCCCAAAACGAGCTATATCCTGGACTCACTGCAAAAGCCAGCTGAGTCCCGTCTCGCAATTTTTTTGCACCGTCTTTTTGGAAAAAAAAAAATATCCCAGAGGTGAAACTTTGTTGGTTTGGTGCAATCATGAGTTAAGTCCTGGTTTGGTGCAAACACAGCGAGATTAGTCCTGACCTGGTGTTAAAATGGTTTGAATCAAGCTGACCATTTATGATGACACGGTGTGAATACAATATGAGCCGTAACTGAGTTTAAAACAACCCAGGTCCAAGCCACTAACTGACGTGCTGCAAAAACGAGCAAATTTGTGGTTCGGTAAAAAAAAAAAAAAAAACGACTCGAGTCCCAACTCATTGCAAAACTGAAATAGGATCTGAGTTATTGCCAAAATAAGCCAATTTTTTAATCGGTACAAAAACGATCAAAGTAGTGGTTAGCTGCCAAATCGAAGGCTGCAAGGACTGTCGAAGTCCGAACTGCAACATTTCAGTGACACTATGCAAAAACGAGTTAAGGGTTGAGTCAGCGCAAAACGAGCAAACCTCATATTGGTACAAATACAAGCTCGTATTTTACTACAGACAAAAGCGAAAACTATGTTTAGTCCTCCCCCTACCCAGTAGCTATTTTTCCATGGAAACGTAGGCAAGTGTTACATTGTTGAAATCGAAAATCTATAATAGGTATTCAATCTATGTGAGTGAAGGCTAGAACTGGTGCCGTGGCTGTTCGAAACCCCTTTCCCCTCCCTCGCCACATGTTTGCAGAAAGTTAACCATGGTGCAACTTGTCTGATTAGAAATCACGTGAGGACTTTCCAGCTGTATGATTGAAGGGATAAAGTAAACAGTGAAAAATCCCACCCAAAATGTTCTCCACCCTATAGTCAACCTTTCAATAGAGAGTTTGGCAGTTTGCACTTTCTTTGCACCGGAGTCATGTAATTGTTTTCAATTTGTATAATTAGACTGCCCAGGTTGGTGCTTGGTCCCCCTGACAAGCCCCACTGCCAATGTTTTAGCAGAAAAATACACACACGGCACCCTTTTTTTAAACGGACTCATAGAAGAATTTTTAGCCTCTACGACTGGAGGCAAAAAGTATGCACGTGTCCTTTTAAACATCCTTCCTCTATCAACAGCTTTTCAACAAGTGTTTGACAATTTTTTTTTCTTAGGCATAAGAATATGGAATTTTAGACACTATGTAGAGATGATGATTTTCAGAGACTCATGGTCCTTCTCCATCCTTTGTATGGAAGTTATCATTTGTATTTTATGGGGCACGTCCTTGGGTCAATGAAACAGAAGGATGATTTACAAGGGTCCAGGTCACTTCGAAGCCTCGCCTACCTTCCACGTGAAATGATCTGAATCATTTAAAAATTTATTGGGCCCGTGGCTGCATTTATGGAGGTTATCCTTAAGAGCTTTTACATTGCCAATCTTTATGATCAAGGGACTAACAGGCTTCAAATTTTCAATAGTCGGACTCTCCGTTGTCTGAAACCTTAATTCTCCAAGTGCCTGGACAATAGCGGTTAGCAGTCTAGTATATTTTTAAGAAAATTTCTTTTGGTATAACCGGATCTCAAGTGGGTTTCAGCACTTTCCCCTTTCTGTCGCTGTCGAAAATCTACCACAGAGGTTACCAATCTCAGGCAATAAATCCCAAATAAATCAGCAAAAAAGCTTTCAGTCCTAGTTTTGTCTACCAAGCTACAGTTCACAGCTTGGTAGAAGACAAAAGTCGCATATATGTTGTTTTTTGTTTGTTTTTTTTTTCAAATTGTCCAGGAGAGCAAAAAATTTGCGAAACAGAATGTAAACATATGGAGACCCTTTATCCTTGGATGGTTTACCGACCGCTAAATGAATCAGCCAGTTAAAAACCTTGTTTTTATAAACCGTGTTAAGAAGATAGTTTTCATTAGTATATTTGTTTCCCGTTTTGCCCATTAGACACCAAATCCAAACAAGGCTTAGCCTAAGACATGAGTTTTTCAAGCAAATAAATTTGAATCTTTGTTAGCCTTCGCAACAATTCTTGGAGCAACATATATGTCTCGAAGCCGGATATGCCAAAAAAAGTGAATTTTGCAAAAAATTGGATACATTGTTTTGATGTCCTTTAACGAAATTAATGTATTCTCAGCCAAATATATAAGTATTTCAAATTTAATTTTCTAAAAGAATGTATGTGAATCCCCAAAGTATTATCTAATGTAGTCAACTAATGTAAATTAAAGCATGATCTGTCATATTAAACACGTTTGCTTCGCAAGAAGACTTATTCCTTTTGTAAGAATTTCCAGGAATCAGAGTGGATAGGCCTTTAAAATCTCCGTAAGGAATTTATATTAGCGAATATTAAAACTGTCAACTGCATTCTGTGCTCCAGTTTCTAATCAGTGATTCTCGATAGAATTTCCATTAAGGGGAAACTTACAAAATCAATTAAACTAAGATAGAACTCTACTTTTTTTTAGTGAATTGCTAGAATCACAGTTTTTTATGATGAGAAGCTGATGTTAAGTCTGCTACCATCAAGGGTAGACAGGGGTGCAAATTCCCATGGAACCCCTCCCCCTAAAAATCTAAAAAATTATAAGTCACGTAAAAATACGTCAATTTTTCGGGAAAACTTTCTTTCCCCCCCCCTTTTTGAAAAAATCCGAAGGTTAAAATCATCCCTGTCCTCCTATGAAAGACTTCAGAGGAAGTCCTTACTTGGTAGTGGATTTATTCACGTGATTTATGATGGCAGGAATTAAAACAAAGTCATTTACAAAAGTAACATGTCTAAAAAGAAGATGAGTCAAGAAGGTCAATGAAACTGGTTTTGAAATTGTGAGCGTTTCGTTGTTAGCATATAATGCTTGGATTGTAAGTTGCTATGTATCATAAAGAAAAAAAAACAATAATAAAGTATTTATTTATATTAATGCAAATAAATAAAACTGAAAATTTATGGTTAGAAACCAAAAGTTTGCAAAAAACCAATCATGGGAAAGCGCTTTTAAATGGGAAAAACTTACCGACAATATCGGTTACTTTGTCACTATTTTCCATCAGCCGTTTCATCCATAAAGTCGGATCTGCAATAATATTTGGTGCTCGAGTCGCAGCTTTCCTAGACTAGAAAACAAATTTGAGTCAAGCCTGTAGTTGCATTTTGACTCAAGGCAATCTGATGAATAGAATCCAAACCTAACCTTGGCTTGATTTCAAGCTGATTTTTCAACCAAGAACCACACTCCGTAGCTTTAGCCTCAAGTATTTTGATTACTCATATTATACTAACTTAGGCTACGCTTTGAGTCCTTTTTTTGTTGGGGGACTAGATTTGTTGCTGTTTCTTTCTTTCTTTACTATGTTTTTTTTTTTTAAAGACATTCTCTTTTCAGATTGTGGAGGAATGGAAATATGTGGCAATGGTGTTGGACAGACTATTTTTGTGGCTTTTTGCAATTGCTTGCATAGGTGGCTCCATCCTCATCCTTTGTTGGGCGCCAGCACTATATGATACAACGTTACCTATAGATCTAAAATACTCTAAAATTGCTCAAAATAAGTTAAAAAGCATGGGAGTTGTCATCCCCTATTAAATTTTTTATGTGTTCATATATTTGTGGAATAAACAAATAAATATTTTGATTTTTTTTCTACTTTCTCCATTAATGTCCAATTTTTGATTAGCTCATGCTCCAGCTTAAACAAAAATAAATGCAGCATTTTAACTAACAGATATCCATTGCATTCTGTCTCGCCACAAGAACAGAATTGACTAACTAATTAAAATCATATTTAGTGAAGAAGTGTGTGTGTGTTTTTTTTTATTGTAGCCTTGAATTTAAGAAGGAAAAAATATGGTTTCCGTATAACCGAACCCCGTGCATCGGAACGTCCTTGCAACTGAACCTCCCTGTAACTGAACCCTCGCACAACTGGACCCCCTTTAAATGAACGCTCGTGGAACTAAGCCCCAATTAACTGAATCCTAGTGCAACTCAACATTCTTATTCAGTTTTTGAGTGTTATACAAATACGAGGCAGTGTGATGGGGTAAAACACAATTTAGGATCGTTAGGTTTTACCTTGTTGCAATTGTTTGTTTTTTTAAAGTCAGGCAGTAAATGCATGTCAAAATCACTCATAAAAAAGCTCTGTTTTGTTAAAAAAAGGAAATCGGACGTCACAAACCATTAAAGCCTGATTTATTTCTCTTTTTTCACGTCCCTTAATGGGGGTCTCCTTAACCCTGCCCCTGTTTACATACTGCGATATTCTCGGCTTGTAGTTCGTCAGCGTTTGGTTTGAAAAAGGGTAGTTACCTGTCTTGACGTAGAGCCGAGACACGAGCTGTTTTTGTTATATATGAATCTTTGGAATGAATTTTTTCAGATGAATCAGACCTTTCCTGAACGTTGAGTAATAAACGAAGCCTAGGAATGTATTACCTATATTGTGGTAATAAACATCTTTGTTGAAAATCTCTGAACTTTGTGAATTTAGATAACAAAAAGGCTCATGATTTCAGACCAATTTTCGGACGTGTGGTCTAATTTCTGGCTGCTGTGGCGGAAGTTGCCGCACTTACTCTAAAAGTTTCAAATGGATGAGCGAAAAACTTAGTTTTGTACCAAAAATGTTTTTCTCTCTGATCTAGTTGTCTTCGTCAAAGTCCCCTAGGTATAGTTTACTCACACAGAAAGTTAATCATTAATCAAAGAAAATCAACTTTTGGTCCATTTCGGGGTGCCAAAAACTGATACTCCCGGTAGTAATCACCCATTAGTTCCAATGACGCCCATAGATCCTGTTCCTTTCTTCTTTTAATGATAAAAAAGTTTAACGCTGACTCCCTCATGGTAAGACGCAAGGGTCTCTTACATCATAGGGAAATTTTCTAGAATACGCAGGTCTCTCTTGCATAATAGGGAATGATTTCTTTGGATGTTACGTAATAGAGTTTAATGTTTTCCGTAACATGGGTTGTTAGAGTCTGTTAGTAAAGCGGGGAAGAAAAAAACTTGACGCAGGATAAAATATAAGCAAAGAGAGTCTTGAATTAAAGAAAGGTGGAAACCCTAGCAACCATTTCCAGGGATTGGATTGATATTAAAGATTAATTTAAGCCGTATTTAGATATATTGCTGATAGATTTTAAAGCAAAAATATCGTTTCTATTGACATATTAGACGCGCCTGCAAGAAAATAAACACACATTTTTTTACATTCGGTAATTTCTGAGAGCTTTTAATGAAAATGCTACCTTCTTTTGACCTAAGACTAAGAATATTGCACACCACCGTGACAATACGTGACTAGCCCACCCTAGCAAGAAAATCCAGAAGGTGGGGCTTTTTATTAGATGTAACGTTTTATTTACGCTTTGGTTCGCGTTTTACAAGGCTACTATAAGCAAAAATAAAGAATTTGCACTTTTTGCGAGAAGAATGAAAACGGATGCAAGTGTGCTGTGGGACAATCTTTTTCTATGAAATAAATGTCTATGTAAACCGTTATTTTGTAGGTCTATCTGCACCTTTATAAACCATTGTGCCACCTATGGCAATACTCTCTTTGAAAATCAACGCTCAATATGCCTATGGATTTTCGATAATTCTAAAGTAATTGACTGTCTCAAAATTTTCACACAATAGTATTTTAGACCTCTTTTGGCTAGAATTGTTGTTTTTCACAACAAAATATCTTAAAACGCCGCTTTGCTGTGGGGCAGTCTTTTTCGCAAGAATAAATGCCTATGGTAGCCGTTTATTTTATAGCACTACCTGCACATTTACAATCGATTTCGCTACCGTACATCTCTATTGCCCCTGAAACTTGAGGCTCAATATGCGTATATATTTTCCATAATCCTTAATCAATAACTATCTCAGAATTTTCACTTAGCAGCCTTTTGACCTTTATTGCTAGAATTGTTGTTTTGCACCGCAAAATGTCTGAAAACACCACTTTGCTGCGGGACAATATTTTTGCCTAAAATGAATGTCCATGTTAACCGTTTGTACCGTAAGACTCCCTGGAGCCTTATAGGAGCGACAGCACCACCGTAAGGCATTACTGCCTCTGAGACTCGTGGCTCAATATGGTATAGATTTTCAATAATTCTAAATCAATTGTCTATCTCAGAATTTTCACACAAAAGCATTTTAATCTTCTTTTAGGTAGAATTGTTGTTTTGCATCCCAAAGCGTCTGAAAATACCGCTTCGCTGTAAGACGGTGTTTTTGCCTAAGATAAATGTCTTTGTTAGTGGTTTTTTTCTGTAGGATTACCTGCAACTTTAAAATGAATTATTGCCTCTGAAACTCAGGGCTCAATATGCGTATACATTTCGATAATTTTAAATCAATTAATTGTCTCAGAATTTTCACGTAATAGCTTTCATGCAGTAGCTTTCTGGCCGTCTTTTTGCTAGAATTGTAGTTTTACATCACCAAATGGTTGAGAACACCGCAATGCTTAGGAAAGTCTTTTTGGCTAAAAAATGTCTATATTAGCCGTTTATTTTGTAGGACTACCTGCACCTCTTAAAAATAAATGCGCTACCGTACGTTATTACTGCCTCCGAAACTCGAAGCTCAATATGCGTATAGATTTTCAAGAATTCTAACTCAATTGACTATCACAGAATTTTCAAACAATAGTATTTTTGGGCTTATTTTGGGTAGAATTCTTGTTTTGCAGCAACACTTACAATCTTTTTCAATACTAGAAATGTTCATACTTTGAATAAAAAGCTTCGAAAATGCTTTACTTTTTTTATAATTGTATAGTCTAGAGGTGCTACATATTTTGGTGTTTCATAACCAAGCTCAGATTGTCAATATCAAATAGTTCGTTGTAACGAACTGTAATAAGGAGCGACCCAACTCAATAGTAACCAAAACTATATAAAAACGGAATTTGATACCAATAATTACACCAAACGAACCGTATTTTAATGTTGATCTTAAATATGTAAGTTTGATCAAGTTTAGTCTCCCCTGTAAGAAGTTACGAGCCTGAAAAAATTCACTTTATTTTGGAAAATAGCGGAAAATACCCCTTAAAAGTCATAAAATCTTAAGAAAAATCACACCATCAAAATCAGCGTATCAGAGAATCCTACAGTAGAATTTTCAAGCTCCTATCTACAAAATGTGGAAGTTTGAATTTTTTGCAAAAAGACAGATCACGGATGCGTGTTTATTTGTTTGCTTGTTTTTCCCCGGGGGTGATCGTATCGACCCAATGGTCCTAGAATGTCGTGAGAGGGCTCATTCTAATGGAAATTAAAGTTCTAGTCCCATTTTTAAAGTGACCAAAAAATTGGAGGGCATCTAGGCCCACTCCCATGCTCATTTTTTCCCGAAGTCACCGTTCCAAAATTCCGAGATAGCCATTTTATTTAGCATAGTCGTAAAACCTAATATCTATGTCTTTGGGGACGACTTACTTCTCCACAGTCCCCGTAGGAGGAGCTGCAAGTTACAAACTTTGACCAGTGTTTACATATAATAATGGTTATTGGAAAATGTACAGACGTTTTCAGGAGAATTTTTGGTTGGATGGAGGGGTTGAGAAGAGGGAGTTATTTGGGGGTAACTTTCCATAGATTAATTTATTATTGACTAAGAGAATTTTCATGAAGGGAGCTCAGGATTTTCTAGCATTAAAAAAAAACAGTGAAAAACAAATATGGAAAAGTTGTTTCAACTTAAAGTAAGGAGCAACATTAAAACTTAAAACAAATAGAAATTATTACGCATATGAGGGGCTCACCTCCTCCTAATACTTCGCTCTTTACGCTAAAGTATTTTTAGTAATTTCGACTATTTATTCTACGGCCTTTATGATTCAGGGGTCATTTTTAAGAAACTGGGACAAAAGTTAAGCTTTAGTACCAAGAGCGAGGCATTGACGAGGGGCCGAACCCCTTCATATGCGTAATAAAAACATACGAATATAGAATTTCGTCACGTCAGTTAATTTGTAAGTTATTTATATTTTTACTAATAAAAATGTTCGTAAAAAATTTAAAAGTCTAGTTACCGTTTTAAGTAGCCAAAAAATTGGAGGGTAACTAGGCCTCCTCTCCCGCTCCTTTTTTTCTCGAAACCGTCCGATCAAAACTATGTGAAAGCCATTTAGCTAAAAAAATAAATTAATATGCAAATTTTGTTTAATTATTCATGTGCGGGGAGCCAAAATCAAAACATGAATTAATTCAAAAAACGTTCTGAAATTAAATAAAAAAAAAGTTTTTTTTTAACTGAAAATAAGGAGCGACATTAAAACTTAAAAGGAACAGAAATTACTCTTCATGTGAAAGGGGCTGTTCCTTTCTCAACGCCCCGCTCTTTACACTGAAGTTTTTTACTGTTTTAAAAAGTTAAGTTGAGAGAAAGAGTCCAACTTTAGCGTAAAGAGTGGGCCGTTGAGGAGGGTACAGCCCATTTCATACAAGGAACTGTTCCCTTCTCAATAATAATAATAATAATAATTTATTTGTGACCCACTTGAAACAGCGGAGTATAAAAACAAACATACACAAAAAAAACAAAAAAAAACAACTTCTGACAACACATTAAATTATTGTAAAAAACATTTTAGAAGATCATGAAAAGGGTTAATAGTAAAATGTATTGAGTCGGATAGTTTCTGGTGTAGCACTTTAAATTTATTTAATAAATCTGGAGCCCCAAAATTTGTTACCATATCACTGTTCTTGTACCAGGGAGGAAGATGCAACAAAAAACGAGGAAACGAAAATAAGATGACTTGAGAGCCTTTAAATCTTTTCTTTTTAAAACAGGATACAATCCAGAAAGATATAAAACCGAGCGATCACAAAAGCAAGAATAAATTTGTAAAAGGGCTTTGCGGTTGTATTTCCCCCTGTTCGCGACAATTTTAGAATAACCCACTTGAAGTTTAACCTTAGCATCAGAAACAATTTTGTTACGAAAAGAGACTAAATTGTTAGTAAGGGTAATGCCCAACCACCTTAAAGAAGTCACGCACGGAACGCTAAATTCAGAGCAATTAAGTCTAGAAGATTGGTTAGAAGAAGGACCAAAATGAAGGAATTCACATTTATCAGGGTTAAGGGTTAGATCTACATTCGAGAAAGCAGTAGAGATAGAACGAACAGAAGCCGAAAGCCTAGATTTAGTTCTACTAATGAGAAGAATATTGCCTACATAAGCAAGATATGAGACATTTGAACTAATTAAAAGGTAAGTTGTTGGAAGACTATTTAAAATATCAGCAATACAAATTTTGAAAATTGATGGAGATAAAACTCCACCTTGTCTCACACCGTGTCTTACGAAAATCTTTAACATAGAAGGATCAGAAGGAGAAGATTTAACATTAAGGAAAGAATGACCATACCAAAATTTTAATAAAGAAACAATAGAAACATTCACTCCACATAAACAGGGCTTGGGAATACAGAATCAAAAGCCTTAGATAGATCTAAAGAACAAAAATAAAGATCATAGCCCTTCCCGGAAGCATCAGAAAGCAGAGCAGAAAGAACTTTATGGGCATGCTGACATCCCAGACCACGCTGAAAACCAAACTGGTTAACTCCAAAATTTATATTATCTGTTATAGAAGGGAGAAGTAAATACTCAAGGACTTTGCTTAAGGTACAAGAAACAGTGATAGGACGATAAGATGAACATGAAAATGGATCTTTCCCCCTTTTTAAAATAGAAGTAACTGTGCCACACAGAAAACTGTCCGGCACGACGGAACAACACAAACACATTTGAAAAAGTAGTTGTAAATACGATATTAAAGGGGGCAATCAGGTTTTAAATGATTCACTGATATTCCATCGGTGTCAACTGACTTAGACTTAAGCCTTTTAATAGCCAGGTAAATTGAATCATCGGATATCGGTAATATATCCTACTGAGATAGAGCAGACGGTAGCATACGTTTCAAAACAGCTGAAAAATGTGAATGAACTGCATAATTAATCCGGGAAAAAATAGCAGTATAATGCGACTCCCAAGCTGACTTAGAAATATAATTGCCAGGACCATCACTAATAATTTTACTAGAATTTAAAACATTCTTCCAATCACTTGGATTTGATGGAAAATCAAGACCCCGAAATCGGAGAGCAGGAAAGTATTTTTTATAAGCAGATTTAGTCCGATTTTTAATACTGAAAACAATACCAGAAGCAGGCCTTCCGCATTCTGACCATATACACAACCATAACTTTGCACGGTTCTTAATCGACTTCAACTGTGAATCATTATTCCACACAGGTTGACGAGTCCCTAACCTAACTCGTTCACAAGGGACAGCACAAGACTCAGCGTTTTTCAAACACGAAATAATTTGAGAATAGTACAGGTTAATATCGGCAACCACATTTTTCACAGGCACCCGCGTCTGGAGCAAATGAAACGAAATACGAATAGAACTAAGTAGTGTAGCAAGCGTCACACTGTAAAGGGCAATATTTCCACGATTCCAATTATACTTGTCGAAACACCATGAGGGCTTATCAATAGAGGAATATACAGGAACATCAGATACGGAAAACATAAGACATCGGCATATGATCAATGTCTTGTTCATCCGTAAGGACATGCACTTCAGAAATACTGAGACTTGGCGAACAGACTACATGGTCAATACTTGATACACTTCCTGAATGACGAATGTAAATATAGGACTGATCCTTTGGCACAATTTTATAATCAGGAACTAAATCTAACAAGCAGTCAGTTCTAGCCGAGTTATCTAAAATATTGCAGTTCAAGTCACCAATAATCGGATATGTAAGTTCGGAATCAGCGAATTGCTTCACAGCTGAGCATAAGGAGGAGCAAGTTTTAGCGAACCGAGTCATAGAATCAATTCCACGTGCATTTTGTGGCAAATAAGTGTTAATTATAACAGTATTGCCTAAGTGGATGGCAAGAAAATGATCGTTCGAGCATAAGCAAGTGGGATTTAGACCACTTAAACTCCGCTTCACAAAACATGCAAGCCCTCCAGAGGGCCTGCCAAAAGTTGTGCGGGCATTTATAAGAAATAACTGATGTGATGTACTTCGTTGCAGGAAACTGGAACTGGTGGAAGAGAGCAGGTGTTCTTGTAAGCAGACTATATCGTAGTCATTTATGAACTCGTCGATCACAGAGGCTTTATCCTTAGTGCCATTAATATTAACAGAGAGTAGGGATATCGAGCGAGCCATCACTTGGCAGCAGAACTCAGTTTTTTAAGGACTTGACATTTTAGGCTAAACGACACATGTGGACCACCACAATTCGCACATTTTGCAGGGAGTTTACAGGGAGAGTCTTTTGTAGAGACATGAGGCCCTGAGCAGATTGCACACTTTGGATTTGAACTGGAACAGGCGGACTGGATATGGCTGGGGGATCTACACTTGTGACAGCATCTAGGTGGGCTCAGAAACTTAGAAACTCGAATAAGCTCATAGCCGATTTTTAGTCCTGTTTTTAGCAGCTGAGCCTTTGACAATAGATCTGTAAACTCAATCTTGACAACTGTGGAGGCACCAAGACGAGTAGCTGATGCTATGCCTGGCTCACTGCAGAATTGGTCAACATTAAATTCAAGAGGAATTCCTTTAGAAATTCCAAGTATTATTTTTTGTGACAATCTTAGTCACACAAGATGTTACCGTATTTTTAATCGAAGAGCAAAAGTCATTCGCTGCAGATTTGTCTATATGAACAATCAGTTGATCTTTTTTTTGCTTTTACACTACTAACACATTTATGACCAGCAACTTTATCCAGCATTTCTTTTCTTTTGATTGGATTGTCAAGTGAAGCAGGGATCTTGGAAACCACAATAGTCGCTAGGACATTTGGTTCAATAGGTTGAGGAAGGGGCGGAAAATGGTTATCATAAACTTCCGCACGAGACGCAACAGCATAAAGGACTTTTTCCATTCGCGTGAGATTCGAGGATAGATGTGAAAACATCAGGTCAGGAACCGAAGGAACCTCATTAGCTGACAAGATAACATACGTAGGTACGGTTAAATCTTCAGAATCACATTTTGCCAGCAGCTCAAGAATATCACGTAAATGACTCCGTATAGCCTTATTTCCAGCACGTCTTGGGCAAATTTCTCCAGGCAAAACGTTGTTCCAAAAAGCAGACTTTGCAGCCGCAACAGCAGCTGCATCGAAGAATTCCAAGGCATGCCGAATAATAAGATCATCACCAACACCATTACTTCGGCTAAACTGTAAAAAGTTCAGAACTGGCAAATAAACCAGTTCTCCGCTCGCCATTATTCCAGGGCGATTATCACCCATTTTACTGATGGTTTCCTTACGAGAAAAGTAAGGGAAGTGTTGAGGGTTGGCTACCTTGTCCCCGCAATTTAAGAGGCACGCCCAGCGGGTATCACGGCTCTTGCTACCAACACACCCCCCCCCTTCTGCTTACTTTTCTCTCGCCACCTCTATTGGAGCGTGCTTGCCTATAAATATCGGAATTCCTAATTATATTCTTACTGCTTGATGGCTAAATGAACTGTCTAATTTCTTGTAAAAAAACTAGTCAGACAGGTTTCGTAAGAGATCTTCGTTTGTCGAGAGACTGCAAAATAAGTTCATAAAAACTTGCCAAACAGCTTTGTTTAAAATCCAGAAAAAGGTTATTATTTAGTTGTTCACGGAACAAAATCTATATGAAGACTCAATGCCCCGCTCTTTACGCTAAAGTTTTTTACTGTTTTAAATAGTAGATTTGAGAAAAAGAGCCAAACTTTGGCGTTCAGGAGGGAGCAACCCCTTCATATACGGAGTAATTTCTGTTTGTTTTAAGTTTTAATGTTGCTCCTTACTTGCAGTTAAAAACAAAATCTTTTTTTATTTAATGGTTAAATAATGCCGATCCAACACTTCGGTGCTAAATAAAACTGAATGCTAGGAGTTCCTATCTTATTTAAGTAAGCTATTGTTTTTTGAGTTTTTTTTTAATTACTTCACTTTTTTTCATTTTTATGTACTTTTACTTTAGTTGACTTCCTGTTTTGGTTACCTTCTAAAAAATATTTTCTTTAAGTTTTACGACTCACCAAAAGCCAGAAACAGAGCATTGAAATATTGACCATTTTTCCGCTTCATGAAATGTAATTAAACAAATAAAAAATATTACAACCAAAAGTAGGGAGCAGCCTTGCAACTTAAAACGAAATGAAATTATTCTTTATATATGGGGGAGTTCCCCCTCCACAACTCCTCTCTCATTAAACAAAAGTTTTTTCGTCCTGTGAAAAATCATCTTTTCCCAATCCACTGGATTTTGTTTTTCAGTTAATGTTCTCGAAGAATTTGGACAAAAAGTCAAACTTCAGAGTAAAGAGCAAGGAGCTAAGGAAGAAATAACCCGCCCTAATATAAAAAGATATTTTTTGTTCTTTTTTTGTTTTGAAGTTACTCCTTACTTTCAATTGAAACAAAATAGTTTTTCATATTTAATTTCTTATAGTTTTCCAAACCGTAAGTAGGCCTAATCAAGGTATAACATGGGGTACCGTCCCTTAAACGCCAATTTAATTACCGTTAAATGTATATGTCAATTGACTCATACCTCCCTACTGTTCTAGTTTTTTTTTGCTTAAGAATTTAAATGTTGGAATGCAATTTAAATTTTGGACAAAATCTGAGTAGTGGGACCCTTTGGTTCGGATCCGAGCACCATAGCAAATAGTTCCGATCAGACCCTAGTAACCAATAAGTATTGTCGGTTAAAGATCTATTGCGTGGACCTGGTTATTACATAATAGTTACTCGTTTACCTATGCAAATTTATTAGGGATGACGTAATTTTGCGTGTCAATGACACTTGTTTTAGTAAACTTTACTGGCTGCCAGTCAAACGGGGAACCTGTGGATGTAAATGAGGATGACATATTGCACACACGGTGGGTGTTAAATCTTAGTTAATTGTTTATTTATTCAAAATCCTAGCAACCAATGCCAAAGGGGCCCTAGCAAACAACCTGTATTATTGATTATTAATCTATTACGCGCACCTGGTTGTTCCATTGTTGTTAATTGTTTAACGCGAGTTAGACAAGGAATAGCCAGTATTTTACTAGCCAGTTATCGATCCCATATTTAAAACTGAATGACAGTGATTCACCTTATCGTTTCTTTGGAAGATATTTCTGAGGATCCTGTTTTTAATCCCCATATTTTTCTTTAGTTTTTTTTTTGTGGAATATGGAAAAATGTAAGAATAAAGATAAGTACACAAAAAAACATCAAATCAGAAAAAATCTAGAAACAGATAGGCGTATGAAAAGTGCAAGGAATATAGACAAAATCTATAATACATACAAGCATATGAAAAATAAAAGGAATATTGAAAACAAATAAAGTGAGAGCGTGAGATGACCAATTAACTCGAAATTTTTTATTTTACTACGAAAGTAAGACCTAATTCAAATTTGTTGTGAAGTACCCTATTGAAGCAAATAATTAACCCATTAGATGAGATAACAATAAATAGATTAATATCCATGGACTGTGACAGTTCTTAACACTAGGCATGCACTACCCCATGTTACTACTGGTCCAATGGTCTTTCTAACTCTAGGCACAATTACAGTCCAGGATACTCCCAACCCATTGTGATACTCCCGTGACAAAATGATGCTTTAAATCCATTGCTTTATGTTTTGACAAACCCTCCCCTCATGATACTTCAACACAGTTCATGCCACTGTTGCAATATGTAGCTGCCCTGTAGCATTAAACCGAGACTAGTCTTCCTGATTGCTCATATCCTTTCAAATTACGGTGCAAAAGCTTTTTTTGAAGCTACTGAATCTTTGGTAAAGTTTCTTGAAGACGCCAGTATTATTGATTATTGATTTATTATGCACACCTGGTTGTTATGTTATACTATTCCCATCCTATAGCACCCATTGGCAGGCTTGTGGCACCTATTATCGTTCCTAAGGCATTATCCGACATCCTTGATATAAACGATGTTTTAACTCATTTGGTTTGTATTTTCGAGTCGGCATGTGTATTCACAAGCCAACCTCTTCGTGACAGCCCATGGGATTTAATGGACCATTGACACCTATTATCTGACAAAAATAACCGTATAAACTAAAAAACTGGGTAGACGAAAAAACCCTAAGGGCCTCCTCCAAGATATATTGTTTGCATTAGTCAGATAATAATTAGCCTAAACGGCTTCTCGAAGACAAATTGCTAACACTGGACAGATGCTAGTCCCAGTTCCAGTTTCAGCAATTCTTTCCCCGGTCACAGCCGTTCCAGATCCAATTCTGTCGGATCCCAAACCAGCTGCAGTTTCAGTCTCGATTCAACTGATTCTAGCTCCAGTCCCACCTGTTCCAGTTCCCTCAGTTCCAGTTCTGGATCCACCACTCCTACCCCTGATTCCACAGTTCTAGTAATTCCGGTTCTAGCAATTCCACTTCGAGTTCCACCAGTCCCAAGATCTTTTTGTGGCTGCCCCTGTTGCATTCTGTGGCTGGTCATCGACAATAGCCAGTTCATTGTATGTTTAGATTAGAATTAATAGTGCACTGGAGGGAAAATCAAATATATATTACTTTAAAAAGTGAAGATGAAATATTTCAAGAAAGTATATATAAATGATAAAGTCATCTTAGCATTAGATGCTCACAAAGACAAATATCTGAACTATAAAACAAGCAATGATTGGAATCTTATTGGAAATGTATGCGTGCGTTTTAATTACAGTGAGAGATTAAATTTCGTCAGAGTACCGAAAAATTCGACTCTTATGATGGTGAATATGTGAAATTAACATTTCCAGAGATAATAGTGCTTAAAGAGAATGCAAACATAAAACTATAATTTGATGATTAGGGTCAACATTTTGCTACTACTGGTGGTAACAAATTACTCGTTGATGCATCTAATCGCCATCTTTCTTGTGTTAGCATCCAAAAGAAGACAAGGAAAAGACAAGCCTACAGCTCTACAAATGTCACAAGCCATATCTTATCTATGTGCCGGAAGTGCAATCTATGTAAAACAAATTTCGTAATAAACGCTGAAACCGTAAGTAAACTAAAAAAGACATTAGCAGATAATATAAAAAAGAATATAAAGATGAATTGATGAAAAACAAAGCACCTGCGAAAGTTCCTAGTGCCATGGACAGTTTGCTAACACATTTAGTCAATGAACCCAATAATACCAACAATAAAATATATAATGAGGCTGTAGCTGAAATCATGTTAAAAGTCATCTATGACACCAAAATGGAATAAGTACCAACTCACGATAAAATATGATGGATTATTTATAGAACTATTCCAAAGTATTCATTTTTTGGATTATATCCTATATGTCATAATTTCAATGAAAATATTTTATTACATTACTTTGTTATGTCGTCATTATTTTTTAGGCTACGCTGGCAACTTCAAGGTTTAAAAGGTTTATTCAAAGATCAGAGTTGCAGGAACAGGAATATTCAGATACATAGTTAGTACTACCGGATTCATAGGGGTACTATTAGAGTCTGAGATAAGTTACCAGAGTTTTTACCAGATTCTGAGAGAGATGGACAGAATTTTTTTACGGTTGCTGGAACATGAACAGGCATTTTCTTTCAAGTTAGAAAGACATAAAAGGGATTTTTTCAGTTTATAAAACCAGCAAAAAATAATTTTTCACAGACACAGATAGAGAGAGACAGAAAAAAGGCACACAGACATGAGCACATACACAGACAAAAAGACACAAAAAGAGACAGACAAAAATTGACAGAGACAAAAGGACGCAAAGACAGACAGACAAAAAGACAAACATACATACACGTACAGACAGACGATAAGATGCACACACACACACAGATGCAAGCACCTACAGAAACACAGACAAAAGAAACACGCATACAGACACACAGACAGACAGACAAAAAGACATACAGACATACACGTAGAGACACGCACATAAACCTACAGACATAAGGACACGCATACAGAAATCCAAAAAAGACATAGAGACAGACAAAAAGACACAAACACACAAAGACACACAGATCCAGTTGACCAGACAAAAGTTACAAACACATACAAAAACACACACAAATGCATAGACAAACAAATACAGACAGACAGATAGTCAAAAAGACTTACAGGCACAGAGGCAAACAAGCAAAAAGACAGATATGTGTGTCTGTACGTTTGTGTCTGTGCGTCTTTTTGTCTGTCTGTCTGTGTGTCTGTACATGTGTGCATGAGTGTTTTTTTGTCTGTCTGTGTGTCTTTTCGTCCATTGTGTGTCTGTCTGTGTTTCTACCAACCATGTTATATGTCTGCCTGTCTTTGTGTCTCTGTGTGTGTGCACATTTTTATCTGTCAATGGTCTTTTTTGTCTGTCTCTTTATGTCTTTTTGTCTGTCTATATATCTCCGTGTCTGTGTATGTATGTGTTTGTGTGTGTATTTTTGTCCGTCTATTCGTATTTTGTGTGTATTTGTATGTGAGCGTGTGTGCATGTCTTTTGTCTGTCTGTGCGTCCTTTTTGGTTGTCTAACTACAAGTCTTTGTGTTTTTACGCAAACGTCTATGTGTCATTACATCTGTGTGTCTGTCTGTGTAACCTTTTGTTTTTCTGTCTGTGTGTCGTACGTGTGTGTCTGTGTGTCTTTTCGTCTGTCTGTCTATTTAAAATACTATAAAATACTTCATCATATTTTCTCTTGAGGCGGTACTTATTCCAATTCGGTGTCATAGACAACTTTTAACATGGTTTCTGCTACAACCTCATCACACATTTTATTACTGGTATTATTAGATTTATTGATTGTATCTCTGAGTAAACATTCGATGGTACCAATAACATTTGCAGGTTTTTTGTTTTATCAATTCATCTCTTTATTTCTTTGTTGTATTATCTACTAATGTCAATGTCATTTACTTATTCTTTCACTGTCTATTACGATATTATTTTACTTAGATTGCAGTTTCGGCAAATAGATAAGATACGGCTTATGATATTGGTGCAGCAATAGACTTGTCTTCTTCTTGTCTTTTTTTAGTGTTAATACCAGAAAGATGGTAATAGGATCTATCAACGGCTAATGCGTTACCACCAACTGTAGCAAGAAGTTTGCCTTCGTCATCAACTAATAGTTTTATGTTTGCATTCTCTTTCAGCGCTGTCATCTCTAGAAATGTTACTCTTGCATATCCAACATAATAAGAAATGAATTTTTTCGGTACTACAGAGAATTTGATCTCTAACTGTCATGATAACGCACGCATACACCCCCAATAAGTCACCCATTATTACTTGTTTCATAGGTCGAATATTTGCTATTATCAGCACTCAATGTTAAGATGATTTTATCATTTATAAAAAAAAATTCTTGAAATATTTCCTCTTCACTTTTTAAAATACGATGTTAGTAATTATCCTTCCAATGCACTATTATTACTAATCGAAACTTATAATAAACTGACTACTCTCAATATCCTGCCACAGATTACCACAGGAGGAAGCCTCGTAAAAAAATTGAGACAACTGGAGTCGGAGCGGAATCACTGGAGCCGAAGCTATGGAATGTGGACCAGAAGTGGCAGCACTGGAACCGGAACTGACGGAACTGGAACCAGAGGGACGGAAGCTGGAATCGGTGGAATCGAGACTGGAACTAGAACCGGGATGGGATCCAGAAGAACTGGAACTTGAATCGCTGTGACCGGGGGAAGAAGCGGCTGAACTAGGATTGGCATCTATCCAGTCTAAGTAATCTGTCTTGGGGAAATCCCTTAGATTTCTCGCTATCTGACTATTTCATACAATACGACTTAAACAAGGCCCTTAGGCTTTTTCCTATCTCTCCAGTGTAAACGATGTGTATTGGAGAATGGTCTTGTGAAACATCATGGGCTATCACGAAGGGATTTGCTTGCGAAAACATAGAATTGTCTGAAAATGCCTTAGAAATGATAATGTGTGCTATAGGGTGCCACAGACTCGCTAAAGAGTACCACATGGCAAGAATTACTATTTTGCATCACGAGGGAGTGGTCTGCGAAGACACAAAACAACGGATTTAAAGCCAATACAACATAACAACCAGGTATACATAGTAAATCAACACTCAATAATAAAGGCGTTTCAAAGGAATTCAGCCAAATACTCACTAGTTTAAGAAAAAGTGCTGGCACCGGGATTTGAAAAGATATAGGCAATTGGGGAGGCTTGTCTCGGTTTAAAAAAGGGCTGTCTCTGTGAAAAGTTCCAAACGATACCAAGTGGCAGCTAAGTTGTACCACGGGGGCGCGAACTATATTGATGAATCATGAGGAGATGGCTTATAAAAATATCAAACAATGGATTTAAAGCATCATTTTTGTTACGCGGGGTATCTAAATAGGTTAGGAATGTCCTGGATTTTGATTCATGGGGGAAGAAGGCTCATGTTACCAAGAGTCGCACGGGGTTTCAGCGTACCAGGTGTTAAGAATAGTCATGGTCCATAGATGGTCATTCATTTCTTGTTATTTTATCCATTAGTATCATTATTTGCTTCAATGGGGTAATCCCATAGAAAATTTGAATTAGTTCTTACGTTCCTAATAAAATAAAAATTACGAATTAAATGATCATCTAACGCTATGATTTTACCTGTTTTCTATATTTCTTCCGTTTTCCATACGCTTGCATGTTTTCCGATTTTTTCAATGTTTCTTGCACTTTTCATAGGCCTATCTATTTTTCAGTTTTTGTCTGTATTCCCTGTGTATACCAGGAAGAATACTTATCTTCCATTCCTACTTTTTTTTTTACTAATTTTTTACTATAGTTTTTCTATAGAGTGTTGGCTTGTGAGATGTTTCAAACAGGCTAAATTGGCTACTTAGGTCTACTTTTGCAGTATTAGCAGAGTTTCTAATAAGTTTTCTTCTTCATTTGAATTCTCAAAGGTGTTTCTATAGGGTGTTGGCTTGTGAGATGTTTCAAACAGGCTAAATTGGCTACTTAGGTCTACTTTTTCAGTATTAGCAGAGTTTCTAATAAGTTTTCTTCTTAATTTAAATTCTCAAAGGTGTTTTCTATAGGATGTTGGCTTGTGAGATGTTTCAAACAGGCTAAATTGGCTACTTAGGTCTACTTTTGCAGTATTAGCAGAGTTTCTAACTAGTTTTCTTATTCATTTAAATTCTCAAAGGTGTTTTCTATAGGGTGTTGGCTTGTAAGATGTTTCAAACATGCTAAATTGGCTACTTAGGTCTACTTCTGCAGTATTAGCAGAGTTTCTATTAAGTTTTCTTCTTAATTTAAATTCTCAAAGGTGTTTTCTATAGGATGTTGGCTTGTGAGATGTTTCAAACAGGCTAAATTGGCTACTTAGGTCTAATTTTGCAGTATTAGCAGAATTTCTAATAATTTTTCTTATTCATTTAAATTCTTAAAGGTGTTTTCTATAGGGTGTTGGCTTGTGAGATTTTTCAAACAGGCTAAATTGGCTACTTAGGTCTACTTTTGCAGTATTAGCAGAGTTTCTAATAAGTTATCTTCTTAATTTAAATTCTCAAAGGTGTTTTCTATAGGGTGTCGGCTTGTCAGATATTTCAAACAGGCTAAATTGGCTACTTAGGTCTACTTTTGCAGTATTAGTAGAGTTTCTAACTAGTTTTCTTATTCATTTAAATTCTCAAAGGTGTTTTCTATAGGGTGTTGGCTTGTGAGATGTTTCAAACAGGCTAAATTGGCTACTTAGGTCTACTTTTGCAGTATTAGCAGAGTCTCTAATAAGTTTTCTTCTTCATTTAAATTCTCAAAGGTGTTTTCTATAGGGTATTGGCTTGTGAGATGTTTCAAACAGGCTAAATTGGCTACTTAGGTCTACTTTTGCAGTATTAGCAGAGTTTCTGACTAGTTTTCTTATTCATTTAAATTCTCAAAGGTGTTTTCTATAGGGTGTTGGCTTGTGAGATGTTTCAAACAGGCTAAATTGGCTACTTAGGTCTACTTTTGCAGTATTAGCAGAGTCTCTAATAAGTTTTCTTCTTCATTTAAATTCTCAAAGGTGCTTTCTATAGGGTTTTGGCTTGTGAGATGTTTCACGCAGGCTATATTGGCTACTTAGGTCTACTTTTGCAGTACCAGCAGAATTTCTAATAAGTTTTCTTATTCATTTAAATTATCAAAGGTATTTTCTATAGGGTGTTGGCTTGTGAGATGTTTCAAACAGGCTAAATTGGATACTTAGGTCTACTTTTGCAGTACAAGCAGGGTTTCTAATAAGTTTCCTTCTTAATTTAAATTCTCAAAGGTGTTTTCTATAAGGTTTGGCTTGTGAGGTGTTGCAATCAGGCCAAATGGGCTATTTATTAGTTAATTATTAGTTAACATGCTAAGTTTTGGTAGAGGAAAATAGAGCTTTTTTGTGTTTTCTTTATTTTAGGGTATAAATTAAAAGGAAAGTTGTACTTTATTACAATTATTAATTAGTTGCAATATTTAGTTAGTTATTAGTTTGCATGCTAGGTTTTAGCAAAGGACAACATAGCTTGTATATGTTATTTTTGTCCTTTACTTTATAGTCTAAATTAAAGTAAAGTTGCAATTTACTGCAACTATTTATTAGTTGCATTAGTTAGTTAATTATTAGATAATCATGCTAGGTTTTGATGGAGGACAACAGATAGGGGAATGCCCTACAGATAGGTAGAGTAGATCCATATGAGGCTTAGACCAAGTAGGACCTTGTCCCAGTGGGGCCCATAATAGAAACTGGGAAACCCTCCCCTGGGGGTCATAATTACAGGTGGAGGAGGAAGAAGGTCCCTCAAATGTACACTCAGCAGGGCCAACTGCCGTGTTCACACGTCAGATGAGTTACAAACCTTCTCCCAGTAATTGGTTAAATTCCATGGTGAAGCAGAAAACCATCGTGGGAGGATCCTCTATAGGAGGACAACTGCGGCAGGGCGTAAGATCCAGATTTATGGACAACGGCCTCTGTAAAGGGCTGCCTCGACCCTTTCGGGGTACCTGCAAGACTGGGAAACTTGCGGTCAATTTTTCCCACTTGAGGACTGGCGCCCCTCGAGGAAATTATAGCCTAGTAAACAACACAGCATTCGTACGGGATTCTGATTATTGGATGATTTTCTGGGCTTGGTTTGTTTAGTTGGGCGTTTTCGGGCTGAAAAACCTCTTCCTAGCTAATTTATCTACAATGGGCTGCCTCCCCGTAGTAGCATAATATTTGTAGGCATGAATACATAATGAGTCGGAGGTAATAGGCTTGGGACTGTCTCTGCAGGATTTCGATTCTTGTTGATAGAAGAGCATCGCCAAGTGCTGAAAACCATGTTGTGACCAAGATGGGCCCAGGATTGCACAAAGCCTCCAACTTACTGGAGGTCCCAGGGATTTCTTGCTGTCTGGTTCTAAGCCGGCTTAAGCGCTTCGGTGTAGACTTGAGAAAATACGTTGGTCCCCATCCTGCACTGGTATCCGGGATCACTGCTTTTCTTGAGGCTAAAATAATTTCAAAGATTTAAAGAACATGAAAATTGAAACTTGGAATGTTACGACGTTAAAAAATGACTATCGCATCGACATTTTGACTGACGAATTCAGACGGTTTGAACTGGATTTATTAGGAGTTTCGGAAACTCATATCCCAGGGGTAGGAAGCATGAAATTAGGTGACATAGAATTTGTTTACTCAGGCAGGAAGGATAGGGTACATAGACAGGGAGTAGGGCTCGTGATGAATAAGGAAGCTGCTAAGTCTTGTTTAGGCTGGGAAGGTATTAATAATAGAATACTAATTGCTCATTTTATGACTAAAAAGTTTAGGGTATCAGTTATAGTAGCATATGCCCCCATTGAACCAACTGATGGAGATACTAGTGACTCAGATAAATTTTACTTACAGTTACAGGAGCAAACAGACAGGGTAGCGGGTAGAAATATGGTGTTTTTGCTAGGAGATTTTAATGCTCAGGTCGGTAGAAATAGGGATAGATGGTATCCAAGCCTAGGTAAATTTGATGTAGGAAAAGAAAACAGTAATGGCTATAGGCTTTTGCAATTTTGTAGGTATAACAACCTAGTTATAACCAATACGGTGTTTGGTCACAAAATGGCCCATAAGTTGACATGGTATTCACGTGATGGTAAGACAGCAAACCTTATTGATTATGTTATTGTAAACAGAAGACTAGCAGGATCAATACAAGATACTAGGGTGTATAGGAGTGCCGGTATTGATGTTAAAAGTAAAGATCACCATCTAGTAGTGTCTAAGGTTAATTTAAAGCTGAAATTTCGAAAGGGTAACTCCCTCCCGGAAAGTTATGATGTTGGTAGACTTCAGGATGAAAATTTGAGAAAAAAATTCCAGGAACAGTTGAGTACTAAACTTGAGGGTTTAAAATTTGACAATGTGGAAGATGGATGGAATAATTTCAGAAAAACAATTTGTGAAGTTGCTGATGATGTCCTAGGGAAGAGTGCTAAGACTGCAACTAGGAATATTAGTGAAAAAGCTTTAGGTTTAATAAAGAGTAGAAGGGGTTTGTATAAGAATTACCTGAGTGATAGGTCGTATGAAAACAAAAGGAATGTAAAGAAATTGGAGAAAGCATTAAAATATGAACTAAGGAGATGTGAAGTGGAGGCGATGGATAAAATTGCTGAGGATCTGGAATATGCGGCTAGACGACACAATAGTAAAATATTTTACTGGCATGTTAATAAATTGAAAGGGAGTAGCCAATCCGGACTAGTCCCAGTTAAAGATAGAAATGGGGCCACAATTAGTGATAAGGAAAAAGTTAAAGAAAGGTGGGTGGAACATTTTGAGAATGTGCTAAACCGAGATACAGTTGCAGGAAAAGATATAGATGAAAATGAAAAAGTTTGTGATACCTTGGACGTGAAGGAAGATTTGTTTAGTGAGGAAGAATTAGCGACAGTACTAAAAGGATTAAAAGGCCCCAGGTGCTGATAGTATGATTAATGAGTTTCTTAAATATGGTGGCTCTGAGCTTAGGAATAAGCTACTGAAGATTATGAACATGATTTTTGAAAAAGGGGAAGTACCCAATGATTTTAGGAAAACCTTTATTAAACCACTGTATAAGAAAGGTGACAAGAGTGAGTGTCGTAATTATCGGACATTAGTCTGGTCTCTGTAGGTAGCAAATTACTGAGTAATATGATACTTTTTAGACTGAGACATGGTGTAGACAAAGTTTTAAGGGAAGAACAATGCGGTTTTAGAAAAGGTAGAGGATGTGTCGACCATGTTTTCACTCTTAGGTTAATAATTGAGAAGTCCCTTCGTTGTCAAACACCTTTGGTCCTTAGTTTTATCGATTATGAGCAAGCTTTCGATTCTGTTGATAGAACAGCGTTAACAAAGGTCTTATGGTTATATGGTATACCAGAAAAATACATTAAAGTGATTTGGGCTATGTACGAGAATAATAATGCTGCGGTTAAGGTAGGAAATGAGGTTAGCAACTGGTTTTGTATTAAATCAGGAGTTAAGCAGGGTTGTGTTTTATCTCCCTTTATATGGATCATTTTGATGGACTTCGTCTTAAGGAGCACTGGAAAGGCAATTACAGACCATGGAATCAAATGGGGAGGAAGAACTCTCCTGGACTTAGATTATGCTGATGATTTAAGCATATTAGATGAAAGTGATAGCAAAATGAATGAATTTTTAGAGGTTTTACGAGTTCAGGGTGATAAAATACGCTTGAAAATTAATGTTAAGAAGACTAAGTCACTAAGGCTAGGAATAAGTGAAGATGAACATGTGACATTAGGTAACAAAAAGATTGATCAGGTTGGGAGCTTCAGTTACCTTGGTAGTATTATTAGTAAAGAGGGTGGGAGCAGTGAAGATATTAAAAGTAGAATAGCTAAAGCTCAGGGTGTTTTTTCACAGTTAAAAAAAGTTTGGAAAAATAGAAAGATAAGTCTACAAACCAAGATTAGAATATTGGAAGCTACAGTGATGACAGTGGTCAAATATGGCTCTGAAGCATGGGCACTCCGAAAAGCAAATGAAAATTTACTAGATGTTTTCCAGAGAAATTGCCTACGGATTGTTCTGGGTACCCGGCTGACTGACGGTATTTCAAACAGTAGGTTGTACGAAAAGTGTGGTTCAATCCCGCTTTCTGGGGCTATAATGAAAGAAAGGTTGAGATGGCTAGGCCACGTTCTACGGATGAAGGATGACAGATTACCGAAGATTGTCCTTTTTGGCCAACCGTCTGGGGCTACACGGAAAGCAGTTTGTCCTTGTCTGGGTTGGGAGGATGTCATAAATTAAGATTTAAAGGAAATGGGAACTTCCTGGGAGGGTGTAAAGAGGGAGGCTTTAAATAGATTAGGTTGGAGGAGGAGCGTGCGTAGCTGTGTTGGCCTCACGTGGCTTGGTGCTGCAGTGAGTTATTAGTAGTAGTAGAAGTAGTATTCCTACTTTTTTACTTTTTTCTACTTTTTCCATTTTTCATATTCTGTTTTCCAGTGTTTTTTTCTGTGTTCAGCTATTTTTGCTAGTAGAAGTAGAACCTGCTGTTTTAAGCCGAAGTAACCTCTCCTGCGTTTAAAACAGAGTTTGGAGAAAAACTAGAGAAAAATATGGGTAATAAAAAGAATCTTCGAAATGATCTTCTAAAGAAACGATAAAGTGAATCATTGTCATTTAATTTTAAATATGGGTTCGATAACTGGCTAATTAACTCGTTTCCACAATGATGCTTACGTAATGCCTCACTGAGTTCAATACCTAACTTGAGCTGTCATTGTCTAGCTTTCTTCAAACAATTAATAACAAAGGAATAATCAGGTGTGCGTGTAAATCAATGAGGCCGAAGTAACCTGTCCTGGGCTTTAAACTGAGTTTTAAAAAAACTAAAGAAAAATATGGGGAATAAAACGGGATCCTCATAAATACCTTCCAAAGAAACTATAAGGTGAATCATTGTCATACAGGTTTAAATATGGGATGGATAACTGGGTAGTGAACTCATTTGCGCAATGATGCATATGTAAAGCCTCACTTACTTCCATACCTAACTAAAGCTGTTGTTGTCTAGTTCACGTCAAACAATTAATAACAAAGGAATAAACCAGGTGTGCGTAATAGATTAATAATCAATAATACTTGCTGGTTCCTAGGTCCCATTGGGATTGGTTGCTAGGGCTTTACATTAGCAAACAATTAACTATGATGTAACACCCACGTGTACGCAAGATCTCATCTTCATTTACATCCAAGGGTTCCTCTCTTGACAAGCGGCCCGTAAGATCTGTCAAAAAAGTGTCATTGACACTCAAAATTACGTCATCCTCAGTAAATTAGTAGAGGTAGTCTAAACCACTAGCTATTATGTAACAGCCAAGTGTGCACAATAGATCAATAATTAATAATGCTTGTTGGTCGCTTTGACGCTCTGATCGGATCCAGAGGGCCCCCACTACTAATCTGAATATACTGTCAAAATTTCTGATGAACATTATTTTGTTCGGTAAATCCTTATTAATACATCTACTGTGCTTTTGGAAATTCTGTGCTACTTTTAGTCTTGTATGTGGCTAAAACCATCACAACCTTCAAAATGGGATTTTCTGATCTATAAATAGAAAAATTCAAATGATACCATTTAAAGTTGCTAAAAACAAAGTTCCTAGTAGCATTAGCCCCCCCCCCCCAAAAAAAAAGAAATTTTATGGCGGGGCTCCATACCCATCTTGCCTTTCCTATCTATGTGTAGATAGGGAAGGGAATGTAATATTTTATGCTACATTGAGAGGCATTTGAACTAATTGCTACTCCAATACTGCCACCATGTAGTATTATTTCTTCTACAACTGGTAAGCATAAAACATAGCTTTTTTGTACTTTTAAGTCGATCAACTTTCCAGAATTTAAAATTTTTGGAAATTCGTCCTCTTTGGGCAAAGTCGCTGTTTGGTGTTATAAAATGGCAGAAAACAACACTTTCCCATGGCACAATTTTCATTGTCACTTCAAAAGGAACTTTTAACTTACGTTCGAATAAGCTGTCTCTCAATTTCCAAGGACCTCTGATTTGATACGATCATGCCTGGAAAAAAATCAGATAAACCTGTATTCATTGTCTATCTTCTGGAAAGAGTTGTAAAATTCCGCATTTTGTAGGGTTGCAGCTTCAAACCTGTGCGGTAGGTTCTCTGATACGATGAATCTAACAAAGCGACTTTTCGCTCAGATTTTTTGCTTTGACGATCAGCCCTGAGAATAAAATGAACACAAATAAACATACATCCACAATCTTTCTTCTGGAGAAAAAAATATTCCTCATTTTGTTGACTGGAGCTTGAAACCTCTACGGTAGGGTTCTTTGATATGATGAATCTAACAAAGCGAGTTTTAGCAAGATCGCTTGCTTTTTGAGGAGTGTTCCGCTTTTTTTTCAAAAATCAGGCAAATTTTCTCAGATTTTTAGCTATTGGTAAGTAAAAATAAACTACATAAATTGTATATATATAAAATCAGCACAAAAAGCCAATTCTTTATGTGCCAGTTCTCATTCAAGCTCCGTTTTTAGTATTGACGAATAATGACCCTAGTCGCCTCTTACTTGCAGTTCGTTATAATTGACAATTTGATCAGATTTTCTTATGATAAACAATTTTTTTGAGCTCATTCATTTTATTCAGTGGAATTCGACTATCGAAAAATAGAACGTCAATTTGACAGCTGAGCAGTAAGCTTAAATTTAGTTTTTCTTTCGCTATTCTATAGTTTTTTTTCAAAGATTTAAGGGATTTTAGTTCAAGGGGAAAATTGTCCTGTTATGAAAGAAGTATATTCTACATGCAAAAGGTGGTATCTATGCAGGCAGGGTATTTTTATCCCTTAGGAATGTGAAGCTTTTGTCAAAAACTCACTTTAGGGACTTCTGAGATCTTAGAAATCTGTTGACCGAGGAAAGATAAATGAAACTTCCCAGAATGAAATCGGAGCCTAAGATATCCCCTTGGAAACTGTTTTTAAGTTCCCATCTCTACTCCTTCTGTAGCCTATTCTATGGCTTTGGAAATTGCATAAAGACTAGTCTGCACCTGTTGTAGGCTTGCGAAATAGCAACTCTTTCCATAATTTTGGTTTGAGTCTGGTTTTCTTTCAATCTAGGGTTTAAGCATAATGGAGTGATATTAAATGCATAACGATACACAATAATTAAACATATTATAGATTAAATGGGCAATCACTTTCCCCAGAATGATCTGAACAGATGAATTGATCCCTCTCCACTATATTTATCCTAAACCTAGCTGTTAAGACAACCTAGTTGGTGGGGGCGCTTCGCGCCCCACCCCCAAGCCTCCCCGCACGCGTAAGTCGTTACACGCCATTGTAGTTGTGTCCCTGTGTCCCACCTGTGAATATAGAAAGATATATATATATATATATATATATATATATATATATATATATATATATATATATATATATATATATATATATATATAAATAAGTTGTCTGTCTGTCTGTCTGTGGGTCAGGTGACGTCATGTTTCTGTGTCGACTGACGTCATGAAATTAGTTGTCGTCATTTTTGCTATGACGGTGACGTCATTAATGGTATTTAAGACATTTGTTCACGGAAAAATGTTTAATTGTAAAATGACTGAAGAACCTACAATGGCAACAGCCGAGGAAGCTGCTCAAAGAGTTTATGCCAAAAAACTTGCTGCTGATAGAGAAAGTAAGAAAAGAAAGCGTTCCGAGGAATCACAAGAACAGCAAGAAAACAGGCTTGCGGCTAAAGAACGCAAAACCGCGCAGTTAGATGAAAATCCACCTGGACAGCGAGAGTCAAAACATATCAAAACTGAAAATGATAGCGATGATGATTGGGTTTGGGATTTTGACTTGGATAAGGTCATCAATGCCTACCAGATTTAAGTTAAAAAAACAAAGGTTCGTCGATATGTACTTCATAGTGACGCTGAAAAATAAAGAAGAAAAAGAAAACTGAAAAAAGAAAAAAGGTAAAAAACTAAAAAAAAAAACTAAAAAGAAAAAACACTCAAAGAGAAATTACAGACCGGGACAAAAATGACGACCGAGACAGAGGGAATATAAGTGACGACCGGGAACCTCAAAGAGAAATTACAAACTGGGACACCCGGACACAAATCACGACCGGGACACAGGGAATATAAATGACGACCGGGACACAGGGACACAACTACAACGGGGACGCCGGGGGCACAGGCGGGATATATAAATGACGACCGGGACACAGGGATTGTTCGAATAGAAATTACAGACCGGGACACCGGGACACAAATGACGACCGGGACACCGGGACACAGGGAATATAAATGACGACCGGGACACTCAAAGAGAAATTTCAAACTGGGACACCGGGACACAGGGAACATAAATGACGACCGGGACACAGGGACACATCATTAGAATAATGAGGTATAGATCTGAATACGGATTGTTTTTCCTATGGACAATTATATGTTGCATGTTCAAGAGTCAGTAAACCTGACAATCTATTTATATGCACAGACAATGGGACAGCGAAGAATGTTGTATATTCGCATGTTTTACGTAGTTAAAAACATATATTTATATCTATCTCTATTCACAGGTGGGACACAGGGACACAACTACAATGGCGCGTAACTAATATGGCGCGTAACGACTTACGCGCGCGGGGGGCTTGGGGGGGCGCGAAGAGCCCCTTCAACTAGGTGTTGGGGTGGCGCGAAGCGCCACCCCAACAGCTAGTATATATATATATATATATATATATATATATATATATATATATATATATATATATATATATATATATATATATATATATATATATATATGTATATATATATATATATATATATATATATATATATATATATATATATATATATATATATGTGTGTGTGTGTGTTTTTAACTACGTAAAACTTGCGAATATACAACATTCTTCAATGTCCCATTGTCTGTGCGCCACCCCAACAGCTAGTATGGAATATAAATGACGACCGGGACACAGGGATTGTTCGAATAGAAATTACAGACCGGGACACCGGGACACAAATGACGACCGGGACACAGGGAATATAAATGACGACCGGGACACTCAAAGAGAAATTACAGACTGGGACACTGGGACACAAATAACGACCGCGAGATATAAATGACGACCGGAATACTCAAAGATAAATTACAGACCGGGACACAAATGACGACCGGGACACCGGGACACAGGGAATATAAATGACTACCGGGATGCTCAAAGAGAAATTACAGACTTGGACACTGGGACACAAATGACGACAGGGGGATGCCGGGGGCACAGGGGGATATATAAATGACGACGGGGACACAGGGAATGTTCGATTAGCAATCACCATCAACAAACCTCAAGGGCAAGCATTAGAATAATCAGGTATAGATCAGAATACGGATTGTTTTTCCCATGGACAATTTTATGTTGCATGTTCAAGAGTCGGTAAACCTGACAATCTATTTATATGCACAGACAATGGGACATCGAAGAATGTTGTATATTCGCAAGTTTTACGTAGTTAAAAACATATATATATATATATATATATATATATATATATATATATATATATATATATATATATATATATATATATATATATATATATATATATATATATATATATATATATATATATATATATATATATATATATATATATATATATATATATATATATATATATACATATATATATATATATATATATATATATATATATATATATATATATATATATATATATATATACATATATATATATATATATATATATATATATATATATATATATATATATATATCTTTCTACATTCACAGGTGGGACACAGGGACACAACTACAATGGCACGTAACTAATATGGCGCGTAACGACTTACGCGCGCGGGGGGGCTTGGGGGGACGCGAAGCGCCCCCACCAACTAGGTGTTGGGGTGGCACGAAGCGCCACCCCAACAGCTAGTATATATATATATATATATATATATATATATATATATATATATATATATATATATATATATATATATATATATATATATATATATATATATATATATATATATATATATATATATATATATATATATATATATATACATTTATATATGTATAAATATTTATATTAATATAATATTTTATATAGTATATATAGTATATATATATATATATATATATATATATATATATATATATATTACTTTCTCTATCAGCCGCAAGCATGTTTTCTTGCAGTTCTTGTGATTCCTCGGCACGCTTTCTTTTCTTACTTTCTCTATCAGCCGCGAGTTTTTTGGCATAGACTCTTTGAGCAGCTTCCTCGGCTGTTGCCATTGTAGGTTCTTCAGTCATTTTACAATTAAACATTTTTCCGTCCACAATCTCCTTACAATTAAGAATTTTTCTTTGAACGATTTTCTTAAATACCTTTAATGACGTCATCGTAATAACAAACATGACGACAACTAACTTCATGACGACATGACGACATGACGTGACGTCACTCGACAGACATAACCCACAAACAACTTATTTATATATATATACTAGCTGTTGGGGTGGCGCTTCGCGCCACCCCAACACCTAGTTGGTGGGGGCGCTTCGCGCCCCTCCCAAGCCCCCCCGCGCGCGTAAGTCGTTACGCGCCATAATAGTTACGCGCCATTGTATTTGTGTCCCTATGTCCCACCTGTGAATATAGATAGATATATATATATATGGTTTTAACTACGTAAAACTTGCGAATATACAACATTCTTTGCTGTCCCATTGTCTTTGCATATAAATAGATTGTCAGGTTTACCGACTCTTGAACATGCAACATATAATGGTCCATGGGAAAACAATCTGTATTCAGATCTATACCTCATGATTCTAATGATTGCCCTTGAGCTTTGTTGATGGTGATTGCTAATCGACCATTCCCTGTCCCGGTGTCCCGGTCGTCATTTACATCCCCCTGTTTCCTCCGGTGTCCCCGTTGTAGTTGTGTCCCTGTGTCCCGGTCGTCATTTATATTCCCTGTGTCCCGGTCGTCATTTGTATCCCGGTGTCCCGGTCTGTATATACATTCGTTTTTTAGTTTTGTTTTTCTCCTTTATTTTTTTCCTTTTTTTTTTCTTTTTTAGCTTATTTAGATTTTTAGATTTTTTAGTTTTTTTATTAGTTTTTAGTTTTTTTTTCTTTTTAGTTTTTTTGTCCCGGTCGTCATTTATATCCCCCTGTTTCCCCCGGTGTCCCCGTTGTAGTTGTGTCCCTGTGTCCCGGTCGTCATTTATATTCCCTGTGTCCCGGTCGTCATTTGTATCCCGGTGTACCGGTCTGTATATACATTCGTTTTTTAGTTTTGTTTTTCTCCTTTATTTTTTTCCTTTTTTTTTCTTTTTTAGTTTATTTAGATTTTTAGATTTTTTAGTTTTTTTATTAGTTTTTAGTTTTTTTTTCTTTTTAGTTTTTTTTTAGTTTTTACCTTCTTTTTAGTTTTGTTAATTTTTTTTTTACTTATGTCCTGGTCGTCATTTATACTCCCTATGTCCCGGTGCTTTGTTGATTGCTAATCGAACATTCCTTTTGTCCTGGTCGCTTTCTCTTTGAGTGTCGTCATTTATTTTTTTCTTTTTTAGTTCTTTTAGTTTTTACCTTTTTTAGTTTTTTTTAGTTTTTTAGATGAAAATTTTTTTTAGTTTTTTCCTTTTTTTCTTTTTAGTTTTATTGGTTTTTACCTTTATGTTAGCTTATTTTTCAGTTTTTTCCTTTTTTTTAGTTTTTTTTTATTTTTTATTTTTTTTAGTTTTTTACCTTTTTTTAGTTTTTTTAGTTTTTTTAGTTTTTTTAGTTTTTTAGCTTTTTTACTTTTTTTATTAGTTTTTAGTTTTTTTGTAGTTTTTGCCTTTTTTTAGTTTTTTCAGTTTTTTTTTAGTTTTTTATTGGTTTTTACCTTTATTTTAGCTTATTTTTCAGTTTTTTCCTTTTTTTTAGTTTTTTTTAGTTTTTAGTTTTTTTAGTTTTTTACCTTTTTTTAGTTTTTTTAGTTTTTTTTAGTTTTTTAGCTTTTTTATTTTTTTTATTAGTTTTTAGTTTTTTTTGTAGTTTTTGCCTTTTTTTTAGTTTTTTTAGTTTTTTAGCTTTTTTATTAGTTTTTAGTTTTTTTTGTAGTTTTTGCCTTTTTTTAGTTTGACAACTTATTTTTATATATATAGATAGTTTTTTTTTTTACTTATGTCCTGGTCGTCATTTATACTCCCTGTGTCCCGGTGCTTTGTTGATTGCTAATCGAACATTCCTTTTGTCCTGGTCGCTTTCTCTTTGAGTGTCGTCATTTATTAGTTTTTTCCTTTTTTTCTTTTTAGTTTTTTATTGGTTTTTACCTTTATTTTAGCTTATTTTTCAGTTTTTTCCTTTTTTTTAGTTTTTTTTATTTTTTATTTTTTTTAGTTTTTTACCTTTTTTTAGTTTTTTTAGTTTTTTTAGTTTTTTAGCTTTTTTACTTTTTTTATTAGTTTTTAGTTTTTTTTTGTAGTTTTTGCCTTTTTTTAGTTTTTTCAGTTTTTTTTTTTAGTTTTTTATTGGTTTTTACCTTTATAGTTTTTTTTTAGTTTTTTAGCTTTTTTATTTTTTTTATTAGTTTTTAGTTTTTTTTGTAGTTTTTGCCTTTTTTTAGTTTTTTCAGTTTTGACGTCACCTGATCCAGTTTTTTCAGGTGACGTCACCTGACCCATCCACACATCCACAGACAGACAACTTATTTTTATATATATAGATATATATATATATATATATATATATATATATATATATATATATATATATATATATATATATATATATATATATATATGTATATATATATATATATATATATATATATATATATGGATATATTCCCGTGTCCCACCCGCCGCATATATTCTGGTTTCTGCCCCCCTCCTTAGAAAATTTTGTGAGGACACTATTGGTTATGGGCCACGTTCATCAACCTGTTTTTGTAATCTTACATATTCAAGCGATATCGCTTAAAACCTAGACTAACGAGGTCAACATAATCTCTAACCCGGTTAGGATTAACCTATTTAGATTATATCGATATGGGTGTTTGTGATACAAAAGTAAATAACAAGCGCTGTCAGAAAAACAAATAATTCCATTCAAAAGTAAACAATGTCATTAGCCTGGATGTAGATCAAGATGAAATTGCTGAAGAAAACAGACGCTGGAAACTTTTTAAGGGGACTAATTTTCATGCTTTGAACTTTCCCCTAGCTTTTATCACTAATAAAGATATTTTTTAAGGTGACAAGGTGTTCGGCCTACTTCATGTAGATAAACAAAAATTTCAAGTCATTATTTTTGGTAGCATTGTTAAGATTTGGAAGTTGAAAAAAGAAAAATGAAATGAAGTAGGTAGGGATTAACATAGGCCTGGAGTAGCTTAGTAAAAGTAAGGTTCTGACAGTGTCGGTGTTGAACAAATAAGTTCTTTTCTGGTGGAAGTAAAGACCAAAATTAAAATTTAACATGAACAAAATTGTCACGTTTCACTCCTTGCGACATGCATATCATCTATAAAACATGCACGTGCGCATGATTTTTTCTTCGAGGGTGGGGAGGGATTGTAAAACTAAAGAGTTAGGTACTTATGTCGTATAGCCACCCCACTCAAGTTGGTCTGACAGAACCGTTTTCTTTTATGTATTTCAGTATGTATTCGTTGATAATCAGCCTAGCGCGAGAGCGTATATACACTACAATGTAGGTATATTTTAATTAAATATTTTAGCTAGTATGTTGGTTAGGTTCGCTTAGAAACTATGCCGTATATTGAGATAAAAGAGGGGTTGATTTACATAATTCTCTGTTGCAGTTTTCATAATTGAGTAACTAAAATACTTTATTTCCATCAGATTTGGACATATTTCACTAGGATTAACCTAACTTCGCTCAGATGAGAAAATTGAGAGTGATGGCTATAACATTTAAGTACCAAGATTTACTTAATATTTCAAATAAGTGCCTGGATTCCTTGAAAATTTAGGACTTAGGGAGTGAGTACCTTTCCCTGCGCAGGTCCCTGTGACGAAAGAAGCAAAAAAGCTGACTGGTGATATGAATATCCTTATATGATTATCGAAAACTGGCACTTTGCTAAAACATAGCATCTGAACAAAAAAAAAAAAAACAAAAAAACAAACAGAATGATGATTAGGGGCCAAAATACCAGAGAATATGCACCAGAATATAGCGGACTAATCCGTATTGCTATCAATGGTCTTTCTACAGCCGTGATATAGATAACTTTTAGCATAAAATCTGAATTTTCTTTTGTTTAAATCTTTCGGTAACCAAAAAGATTTTGAGCAGCATACAAAAACTGACCAACTGATTTATAATGTTTAGTAGTGATCTTATCAGGCGTAACGTCAATACCTTGTAATTTAAATTTTAATAAGAAACAACGCTATGGCGTTGCCAATAGTAAAGGTCATACGGCTTCAATGTTTTACTATTTATTATTTTTTTCCCAGAGAAACTTTATATGGAAGGGGTCGTCACATAAGCTTCGGAGGGGACTCATTTGATTGGAAATTGGAAGTTATAGTTCACTTTTTAAGAATCAAAAGAGATCGGAAGGCAACTAGCCCCCCCCCCCCCCCCACGTTCTTCTTTCCTCAAACCCATTCGATAAGAAATTTGAGATAGCCATTTTTTTCAAATCATTCAAAGATCATATAAAGAAAACTCCGGGGTAAACAAAATCCCTGAAGGCCCGGGTGCAGGTGCTGTAAGTGATCACCTAGGGGCATATATGTTTCTTATGGAAGGGCTACTTATATAAACTTCGAAGAGCGTTCATTTGATTGGAAATTGAAAATTTTATTCCAGTTTTGAGATTCAAAAGAGATTTGAGGGCAAGCAGTCCAAATTTACGCCCCCTTTTCCCCAAATGTGACCGACAAAAATTTTTAGGTAGGAATTTTGTTAAAAATAGTTCAAAGGTCAGATAAAAAAAAATTCTAGTGTCGACGCAACCCTCCAGGTCCCAAAAGCAGGTTGGACCAATTGAATGGCCCAGAAAGTGGCTACTTGAATTGGAAATTGAAAGTCATAGTTCACATTTTTGAAGAGCCAAAAGAGATCGGAAGACAACTAGCCCCCCAACACTCTTTTTCCTCAAACCCATCCGATAAGAAATTTGAGATAGCTATTTTTTAATAGTTCAAGCATCATATAACGAAAACTCCAAGGTCCATACAACCCACCGGGGGCTGGGGGCAGGCGTTGTAAGTTACGCCCTGGGGACATATAGGTTTCTTATGTAAGGAAGGCTCATATAAACTTAATAGAGCGTCCATTTGATTGGAAATTGAAAGTTCTAGTTCACCTTTTCGGAGTCAAAAGAGATCGGTGGGCAACTAGCCCCTCCGTTTGGCGTAATATATGGTTCTTATGGAAGGGATACTCGTATGAACTTCAGAGAGGGATCATTTAATGGAAATTGAAAGTTTTAGTTCACTTTTAAAGAGTCAAAAGAGATGGAAGAGCAACTAGCCTCCCCCCCCCACCCTCCATGTCCTAGTTTCCTCAAACCCATCCAATAAGAACTTTTAGATAGCTATTTTTCTAAAAATAGTTCATAGATCATATAACGATAACTCCAGGATCGACACAATCCCTCGAGGCCCGGGGCCAGACGATTATGCCCTGGGAGGATATATGTTTCTTATGTAACGGATGGGGGGAGGGAGTTACGTGAAGGATCTTTCTATGGAGGAATTTATCATGAGGGAAGAGAATTTCCATCAAGGGGTGCGCAGGATTTTCTAGCACTATTAAAAAAAGCAATGAGAAAATAAATATTTTTTTTGCAACTAGAAGTAATGAGCAGCATTAAAACTTAAAACGAATATAACAAATTGCGGATATAAGGGGGTTCCTCTCCTCCACTATACCTTGCTCCTTTCACTAAAGTATTTTTAGTAATTTTAACTATTTATTCTACTGAAATTTTTTTGGGGGATAAAGATATGCCTGCTATTCCACTTTAGGTTTGTTACGTGATTTTGACCTTCTGTCTCACCTTCGTAAACCAAGTATGGTTTATAAGATACATGTCAAAGAGTGTTGAATGAATTATTTTTGTGGCCAATAAGAATATTTTTTATCTTCTTTGAGCATCAGTCTAGCCGTAGAGAGCCTTAGAGAGGTGTTTTGAAACGGGACGACCGAGTGGGCCTGACCCATTAGTCAATTTAAGCATTATTATTTCTGGAATGCCATAGCCTTTCACAATAAATAAGGAAATAATGAGAATTAAATATAAAGATCGAGTAGAATGCGGAAGTGATATGCTTAACAAAGACAATGTATATATTCCTATTGGAACAAAAATATTATTGTTACAAAGAAACTGCAGGTTTTTTTTTTGTATTTTTGGGATTCCCAGTTCTTTTGTATATTTTAATTTGATCGTATGGAAAATTTGAAAATCTGCGGTATAAAATCAGTCCGGAAATTTGAATCTAAACCAGAAGTCAACGGCATCCTCTTATCGGGGTTTTTGGCGTTTGGAAAACAGTATAAATTCCTGAACAACCCGATCAAGAAGACAGTAACTAAGTGAATCTTTGGAGCATTGATTAATATATTGTAGGAACTGTAAGTGAATTTTCTAGACAATTTCAGTATTTCAGTATTTCAGTAGAATATTCGAGTAGAATTTCAGTAGAATACATTGAACTTACCTCCAACGAAGAGTGAGGTCGTCCAACACATATTAAGTATTATATTTGGGTTTGGGGCCCTAAGAGGAAGACCTTGTTTTATTGACTGGTTAGTTCTAAAGACCTGAAGGGTATCTCCTATTTCATTTGTGTCATTCTAAAACAAATATATGTCATTTTTGTCTAATATTTTAACATTGAGCGGATACTCATCACCCTTGAAATTGGTCCTTAGCTGTATTGATTTTTGACAGCCAAAATGCAGTTTATCGACGACAGAATATGGCAATTATTTGTTTGATATTCTGCCTGTCTAAATATCTTGAAAAATTTACATAAGAAGTTGGATCCTATATAAGTTGAAAGAAATTCACAAAATTGGACATGTAGTTTGATGAATTTCCTCAGGCAAGGTTAAGTGAGAAACTCATGATTTAGTTTTTTCAAGTTAAGATAACAATGTAAGCAATAATTTTGGTTAAGGTTACTTATAGGGCAAAAATCCGAAATGAATAAAAATTCCACATTTAGTGTACTTTCCAAAATTGATAATCACTGTCTTCATAATCACCCCTCCCCCCGATATAACCATAAACTATGTACAATAGCTTATAATTTCCTTTTTTTCAACTGGCTTTACTTTGTAGTGTGGACTGAGCTTTGAAAAACAATAATAAGCAGAAAAAGTAATTGTAAATCATAAAATCAGCTAACTTTTGAATTTATCCAAGGGCTGAATGAGACCCCAGTGGGGATTGGGGGGCTTGTACGCAATTACGACAGAATTGTGAAAAATTGTAGAGAACATGGAACGTCTATTTTTTGGTCTCGAGCACGAAAAAACAAATAAAAGAAGATCTTTTTCACACACAAAAAAATCCTACTCAAAGTGAGTGCAATTTGCAAATAGAAACAACTATGTCCCTGTAATCAATGTGCGAAACTTATGATGACAGTTACTCTGAGTATCAAAGATCTGCCAAGCCAGCATCCGTCCCGTCCTAAGACAACTTGCGAACAAACTCTTCAATTCCAACTCTAAACCTCTGCCCTAAAGAAGAAAGACTGAGGCGTAATGTAAATAGGAATGGGCACCTCCCCTTAAAATTCTTTGTTCAGTACATCAAAAAAATATCAAGTTCTTAAAATGGCAACATGAGGTACAGGGTAATCGTGCCGATTTAACGATTTACTACAATTTCAATGATTCGACCAACATTTAGCCGATTTTGTTCAAAATTTCGATCTTGGTACGTAGCATAGCCAGTTTGTCGGTAAATTTTAGTGCAATACTTTTATATAATTTCTGGTATAATAGAAGGTGAATTATTGAATGATTCAGTAAAAACAGCTCTTACAGTTTCCTGTTTCAAAGACATATCCAATTTATTTGAGATATGCGACGCTAAACAAATTTTTAGGGAAACCAAAAGTGAAGAAAGCTCCGATTTTGCCAGAGTTTCAGATGATTTTCCATTTTACTGCTTATTTTTAAACCTTGGGGTACGCACTTCCTTCTGGGGTACTTCCTTGGGGTTTCACGGGTTTCTGTCAATTCTTGAGATTTGGGGCAGTTAGAATCGTTCAAAACTCAGAGGGTTAACCCGATTTATTCTATTATTATTAGTACGTTGTTATTAAAGGTCAGATGGCAACAGAGCTTTGTAGTAGTTAACAAAAACACGTTTACTCAACTGATAGTAAGGAGTAATATTAAAACTTAAAACGAACAGAAATTTTATGAAGGGAGTTGGCCCCCTCGTCAATACATCGCTCTTTATGCTAAAGTTCAAATTTTGTTCCAATTCCTTAGGAATGCGCCCTGAATCACAAAGGCCGTTTAATTAGAATAAATAGCTCTTTTGAAAGTGCTAAAATAAACTTTAGCGTAAAGATGGAGGTATTGACGAGAGGTCTGCTTTATATTCTTCTGTATATTTTATATCCTATATCCTATATTCTTTAAACACTGCTTTGAACTCTCACTTTTTTGTCTAATTTGTTACTTGATCTAGATCTGCTTTATTCTTCTGTATACTTTATATTCTATATGTTATATTCATTAAAGACTGTTTGAAACTCATTTTTTTGTCAAATTTGTTAAAGATCTGCTTTATATTCTTCTTTATATCTTATATTCTATGTGTTATTATCCTTTATCCACTGCTTTAAACTCTCACTTTTCTCGTCTAATTTGTTACTTCATCTTGATCGGCTCTATATTCTTCTGTATATTTTGTATTCTATCTTTATACACAGCTTTAAACTCTCACTTTTCTCGTCTAATTTTCAAACAATGGGCAAAATTCATAACTTGCAGTCCTCCCCCGGGAACACTGGGGGATTAAGTCATCCTTAAGGACAAAGCTATTAGATTTTTCGACTATGCTGAACAAAATGGCTATCTCAAAATTTTGATCGACTCATAATGGGGAAAAATGAGCAAGAAAGGGATTCTAGTTGCCCTCATTTTTTTGGTCACTTACAACGGGCAATAGAACTTTTCATTTTTGTTCGAATGAGCCCTCTCGCAGCATTCTAGGACCACTGGGTTAATACGATCACTCTGGGAAGAAAACAAAAAGACAAAAAAAAACCAAATAAACACGCATCGGTGATCTTTCTTCTGGCAAAAAAATACAAAATCCCACATTTTTGCATATAGAAGTATGAAACCTCTTCAGTACGGTTTCCTGATACCCTGAATCTGATGGAGTGATTTACATTAAGATTCTATGACTTTTAGGGGGTGTTTCTCCCTTTTTTCGAAAACAAGGCAAATTTACTCAGGCTCTTAACATGTGATGGGTAAGACTAAACTTGATAAAGCTTATATATTTGAAATTAGCATAAAAATCCAATTCTTTTGATGCATTTATTGGTATCAAAATTATGTTTTTTAGAGTTTCGGTTACTGTTGAGCCAGGTCATTCTTTACTTACAGTCCGTTACCACGAACTTTTTGAAAGGCTTAATTTAATTTAATTAAAGCAAATGTAATTTAGTTTAAGAAACTCCATTAGTCTATCATTTCGAACCGTTCATGGTGAGAAATGGTAAGTAAACAGTGACATTTCTGCATTCACCTAGAACCTCAAAAAGAGATTTTTAGAAACAAATTTTATTTGTGTCTCACCGTTCATGGTGAGAAATTGTAAGTAAACAGTGACATTTCCGCATTCACCTAGAACCTTAAAAAGACATTTTTAGACACAATGTTGTAGCTTTTCCGCGACAGTACTTTCCGATTAACATGGATGAAGTTGGGATTAAGATTTACCCATAATGTTTCTTTGTTTGAGGGAATATATTTGGACTAATCCTGCAATATGGGCTCCAAGGGGAGGGAACACGGTTTCCTTCACGGTTTGGCCTGGACAGGCGGTAGCAGCCCCTCCCCCAGGTTTTCAGTCATCTGGCATTAAATTCCCTTTATTTCATATTTTTAGACTCCTATGGGTGTACCTTGCCCCCCCAGATTGTGAGGCCTTAGACTGTTACTGATTTTCCTTCGGGGGTCGGGCATTAATGATGGCTTACTTATAGGACTGAAGGAGGTCATTGGGTCTCTTCTGGGAGAAGGGAGCCTCAAAACACGTATTTTTAGGCCTCTTGCAACAGTTTGTGAAAGATCCCTCTATGAGGTGGTATTTTTCGCTTAGCCTCCCTTGGTTTAGAAGTATATGCACGAAGCGTGGCGAACAGGTGTGTTAGGCCCCTTTTTATTGTGGAAAAGTATTGACTGGTAACTAGAAAATTAGACTCATATGCTTGGCTGCAGAGAATTGAGAGAGGGTGGAATCCCCTAAGGACAATACTTGTCAAACCCCTTAAAGAAATATCTGAATTAAAAATAAAAAATTCCTTCGCGTTAAGGAATCCAACTAAATGACCAATTTTATTCTTGAAACGTTTTTACAAAATGAGAGGAAGCTAAATTTTGAGAGAAAGAGCAAAAGGCTGACAGGGGGGATGGCAGACCCCCTCCTCCATTATTTTGATAGAATAAGTGTATAATACTGAAAACAAATATAAACTAAACTATTCAAAAATCAGTTTTTTTCCAGTTAGAGTGAAGAGTAACGTTAAAATTTAAAAGGAGTAAAAAATTATACCGTTTATATGGGAGCTTCTACCCCCTCCTTCTTATATTAAATCGTAAAGTGTTTTTCTAAAAGTTCCAAGAACTTTGTTTTTCACCCTAATTCTTTGATAATAAAAGGGCTCACGTAGTTGTATTTGTTGAAACTATACATTTTTAGGTAACGTTTTGAAAGAGCGTGGATAAATATAATCTTACAATTACCAACTTTCAATATATTTTTTTTATTCTAGAATGCCTTTAGGAAAGCACTTGATAAACTCATCTATAAAGAGCTGGGGAAGGGGCAGGAGAGATGTCTTCTTTTGTATAGAATAACATAAAGCTAGTCTTTTCCTAATATAACCAGAAATCATATAAGTAATTGGAAATGATTCTAATGTTTTGTAATGATTAATGATTTATACCTTTAATTATTGTCTTTACTGCTGAAAAAACAATTGCTCTTTACTCTCATCTTAGAAACTTTTTTTTATTCTTTTACAATCAGAAGCCATGTATTTGCCTCTAAGATTTTAAATTTATTTATTTTTTTACCCCTTACGAAACTTACTGTTCTTTACTCTCATTTCAGAAAACTATTTACAGTTATTTTTCAAATCATTAACAATAGACCGCGTCAAGCAGAAACATATTAAACATTTAACACACACAAGCCTTTCTTGTTTACATATAAGTAAACGCTCCCAGGTTTTAGTACTACCATAAGCTTGTTGTGACATTGAGCAATTTCAAGGCTACTCATTGGCAGCTATCCCTCCTCCATCTCGCCCGCTTTAAAACTGCTAGTCTGATTCTTGCGTAATTTTGAAAGATTTCGTGCAATTCTTATAACCCTCTGACGCTATCATCTAATAATATTCGAAGATAAAGTCGAAGCCACGTCATAACCCTATGACGCTAACATCTAATAATATTCGAGGATAAAGTCGAAGCCACGTCATAACCCTCTGACGCTATCATCTAATAACATTCGAGGATAAAGTCGAAGCCAAGTCATAACCCTCTGACGCTATCATCTAATAATATTCGAGGATAAGGTCGAAGCCACGTCATAACTCTATGACGCTAACATCTTATAATATTCGAGGATAAAGTCGAAGCCACGCCATAGTCACACATGCCGATGAAAAAAAGCTACGACTTATAAATGATGTCCAGTCTTCCTTGGGTTTGACATAGTACTTGTGTGTGGAACAAAAAACTGAAATGACAAGAAATTAGATGAAGAGTTTAGTCTTAGAAAATAGCGCTTAAATCCTTAGACTAAAAGGTCAAACATGAATTTTATGTTTGAAGACTGAAGAATATTCAACTCGGCAGATTACTAACGGGATGAATAATTGGTTCCTATATCGAGCGCGATTTTGATTTAATTCACAAGTGTGATTGGGGAATGGGCATAATATTTTTGCATTCGAGTATAGTAAGCTTCTATATGTTTACGTTATTTAAAAATGTACTTTAATCTTTCGTCAGTAAAATTTATGCTAAAATAGCTCGGATTATTATTGCAGTTTTTGCTGCTGTTCAGCACTGCATCGTGGTTGTGACACTGGACATTTTACTCATCTAGCTAGGCCGGGTCACCGAATTAAAAGTAATATACGATGCATAGCCAGAGATACGTCGAAGCTAAAGGTAGTCAATAATCGGGGATGACAATGTGTAACCCACGATATCCCTAGCTATCAAACAGTGGTATTCGATCGATGTAATATTGTCCATTGAATAAAGTGTATATAGTACTGGCACCGATTCAAATAATAATTGCATCTTGCCCAATAAAATAGTATTATCTTCTTGGTTCTTCTTTGGTACTAGGAAAAGCGTTTTTTTTTTATATCCGTTTCAAACAGTTTCGTGGTAATGAAGTTTAAGTATGGAACAACTTGGCTCAATAGTAGCTGACACTCTAAAAAACGGTATTTCGATATCAATAGATCAAGTTCAGTGTTATACATCAAAAGCTGCGAGCCCAAGAAAATTTGTCTGGTTATCAAAAAATGGGGGAAAACATGGTCCAAATGTCAAGGAATCTTAATGAAAATCACACAATTAGATTCACCGTATCAGTCAAACCAACTGTAGAAGTTTCAAGCTCTTACATAAAAAAATGTGGAATTTTGCATTTTTGCGAGAAGATATATCACGGATGCGTGTTTATTTTTTTGTTTGATTTCCCAGGGGTGATCGTATAGAACTAATGGTCCTAGAAGATCGGAAGAGGGTGCATTTGAACGGAAGTTGTAAAAGTTCTATTGCCCTTTTTGAGTGATGGAGGGTGTCTAGCTCCCCGCTTACTCCCTTTTTTCCCCAAAGTCGTCCAATTCAAATTTCGAGACAGCCATTTTTTCAGCATAGTTGAAAGATCCAATAACTATGTCTTTAGGGGTAACATGACCCCCACAGCCCATGGAGAAAGACATATAAGTTGTGAAATTTGCCCATTGCTTTTGTTACTCACGATTTCTGAGTTGGCTTTAAAAAAATTGAATTCAGAATTGTCCATTTTGAGTTTTCTTTTTACTATGTATCATCGGGAATCGGAGTTGCATTTGTATCTTGCAAATTACATGCAATTGTACATAAGGTTTATATTTCAGGATAAAATGAAGACGGTTATCCTTTTACTTGTTATGAGCTGCTCTATTGCTGTTCTAAGCGCTCATAACCGTGTTCGTCGTCAAAAACCTGGACAACTTGAAAACATCGACGTTGATTCCCTGTTGAAGAACAAGAAGTATGTTCAAACTCAAATCAAATGTATTCTAAACGAAGGGAAGTGTGACAAGACTGGTCGAGACATGAAAGGTTAGTTTTAATTTCGTTATTCTTCTTTTTCTTAAAGGCTGTCCTTCATTTCCATTGAAGTTCCTTGTCGTATTTTCACAAGTAAAAGTACCAAGGTTAACGAAAAAACAAACACCTATAGTTGCTATTGGCCATATGCTGCGAAGAATACTTATTTAACGTAAGCAAACCGGTATACTGGTCTGACGCAATTACTGGTTTATTTTAAGGGTAGAATAATTGCAAGTATGACGCCACGACGAATGACTAATGTCATGTTAGGTATAATCAGGAATTCATCGCTATTTGAACACTTACTATAATAGGAGATTTCGCAAAGTTTAGAAATTTATCTGAAAACATAGACATCAATTTATTTATTTTGAATATCAACCACCATACTCGTATGTACACCTAATCTATTGGGGATAGATATTGGGCAGGGCGTTTGCATTGGAGAATATCATCGACCCTGCTTGACCACTGCTTGGTAGGCATTATCGGTTTTCGTATTTGCTTTGTTTTTATTATTGATGTTGATATATATATATATATATATATATATATATATATATATATATATATATATATATATATATATTTATATATATATAAACATGAAAAAATAGGTTTTCATATATAAATTACAAACAAAGGTGATCATAATACCAAACAGCTAGTACAGAGTGATACACGTTCAAAGTGAGCAATGTTCAAAAGTTGCGACCTGGGGAAGAAAGTATAGGAGAAAACAAACTTTGACTAGGTTTGGAGTTACTTGTGGATATTGTGTTATCTGAGAAACTTTTAAGCTGATTTTTAGCGATTTTAGTGGTTTTGAATCTAGAATTTAAAACAAACTTATCTATACAGAACGTCATTATAATGATATTAAATAAAGAAATAATTTTTTATTATAGTTACATTAAATAAGAAATAAACTTATCCGTAGTATTTTTGTCCTAACACTAAGTGTTAGGACTAGGAAAAAAGTACTAAAGTCTAAAAAAGACTAGGAACAAATCCTAATACTAAGCGTTAGGAATAGGAAAAAATACTATGATTTCTTTTTGTCTTTGACAAAAAGGTGAAACCCACCAAGAAGGAGATCAACTATCAATACAGATTATGTTTTATGGATTATTTTATGGTTTGGAACTGCCTATTGTGCGTTTTCCTGCCTAATAAACATGTTATATGTCTTTTTTGTCGAATAATATCTCCTTTTTGCTCCTTTCCATGGGATTTTCTTCCTCGTGGCTGAGCGTAATGAATTGTCGATCCTAGAAGTTAGAGAAGGCCTTGTTTGATTTAAAAGTATGTGGTCAACATTGCTCTTTGTATAATTGCATCGTGGCTCATGGTGAACCTTATGGTATCATTTGGTGAATGAGACCAAATATGCCATCAATTTGCGGCTAAATGTGCCATCAACCATTTGTCATCTTGGATTGGCACTCTTCGATGTGAAACATTTGGGCGCAGAAAACGAACGAGCAGAAAGTTCGTTAAAGAGAAATGCCGCTCTTTAAAAGACTAAAAACTATCCAACACACGAAGTTAGCCTCCCTCTTCAAGCCCTAACTTTTAATGAGATAGTAAATAAGTTAAGATACATCCTTTAAGGCTTGAGTTAGGGACTGCCACGCTAACAACAAGGTCTTTAGGATAAGAATCAGTCTCAACACTGGGTAATTTTTCTCATTTAAAAATTTTTAACCTACGTCTATTAAGCTTCTTCAACAATTCCTGAGTAGCAAAGGCAGTAAGTCTGTAAATCCGCTCTTTATCCTTGCGTCTGTTTAAGACCGTAATATAAACCTTCCAATATTTTCAGATCTCTTGCCAGAAGTACTCCAAAGAAATTGCAGGAAATGCTCCGAGGTTCAAAAAGTCAATGCCGACAAAATCATTAACTACATGAAACAAAACCATCCTAGTGAGTGGACCAGAATTTTCAACATTTACAGCAAAATTTAAGCTATTGATATTTCGAATGTTCAAGTAACGAATAGTGCATTTTTTCAATTATTTTATTACTTTCGATAATTATATTGACGTTTTTTAGATTTTTTTTTATTATTATTTGTAGATAAAAAAATGTCTTCTTCAAGAGCAGAAACAAACTTCTATGTCCAACATTTTATGTAGCTTTTTTCTCTTCAAATAATTCGATTTTGAAAGGAAAAAAAAGATCGTTATACGTTCTAGTTTTAACAATCCAAACACGGAAACAGGGTTAACATTAACATCGCATCAGAGTGGTTAATTAAAAATAGTTCTGATGGAAAGTAAAAAGTACAACTGAAATTTAAAACCAACAAATAGTATTGTTTTGCAGTTTCTGCAACCTATTATCGAAAAACTGTTTCAATTAAACTGGCTCTTGGTATTAGCTTATATTTGTAGAATTCTAAAAAAAAAAATAGCAATTTACTGATAACTAAGCTTTATAGAATATTTTGGTGAATTAGAATTTTGTAGAAAAATTTATTGATTTCATTGCCAGTAAAAGACAATTGGGAGCTTTATGAATTGTTCTTTTTTTTTTCTTTAAGCCACTTATGGATTCTTCTGCTTCTAATGGTGTTCTGTTCCGTTTGGGTACCTCATGGGTTCCAAGGCATGACGAAATTATACTATCGAAAATCGCCTTAGCGTTTACAGTATCAATCGCTGTCACGTTCCATACTAGAATATTTTATCAGTTTCTTTACTTTCCAACTTCATCATTGTATGCTTTAGGCTAGATAACTGCGATTTCAGTGAAGAATTTTCATCAACCAGCACTGAAATGTGGCTCTTCAAATCATTGGTTTCTACCTCAAGGCTGATCACTTTAGGCTTAATACCTTCCACCTCCAATTTCGATTCCAATACAGATTCTTCGATCTTAGAAATCCTTTGATCTAATCCTTTAAAATTAACATTCAGCTCATTTAACGTAGTTGAATTTTCTTTAACAGTCCGTAAAACTAGACTCAAATTATCAGCTAGTGATTTCAATGAGATTTCTTCCATAGGACTGGATGTGAGAAAAACTCGTCAGATTTTTCGTTCTTCCTCTTTCCTCCCATTATACAAAATAGTAATTGAACTCCAAAAAAAAGACTGTAGAAATATACTACCACATAATACTTCTTTAATTACTCACTTTGCGTAATATTGGCATCTGAAACTATCCAAAAAAATTTCGACAGCAAATTAACCTTGCTGAACACTAAATGAATGGTCCGACGCAAAGTAGGAGTATTTACCTCGAATGCATCCTTGTTTTATCAAAACTTTGTGAGAGTAAATCCGGTTTAAGATGTTCACTGATTGAATGCTATATGTGAACTGATAATAGACCTCATATATAGACAATAAACCTTATAAAAAGATCTGTTTCCAACTAAGGCAAAGAAACTAAAGAAGTCAAAATGTGATTTTGCTAAAATAGGCCATTTAATGTACGTTTAACTTTACATCTCTCATAAGCTTTCCCTTAATAAAAATCGGAAATTTGTCCTATAAAGAGTCCATGTGGTATATTACCCTTTACATCTTTAAGGATTTGTAAACAATAAAGAAAAATTCAATTATCTGTTAAACATTATACTCTATGACAGTTGTTCTCAAATCATGGTTAGCGTACCCCTTGGGGGTAGGCGTAAAAAAAAACAACCTTTTAACTCTAGGACTGTCAACTCTAGGATTGTTTTAGCTATAGTTTACTTAGTACCGGTAACTCAGAAGGGGTACCTAGAATTTTTTTCTGGGTAAAAAGGGGTACAGTGTCTAAATAAGTTTGAGAACCACTACTCTATGAAATATATATAGATATATTTCAGTAGGAAAATATGTATTTCATGTAGAAGAAGTAGCTGCAACCTAGAAAAGAGCGAACCGCAGCCCATAGTAACGAAAAGTTAGAAAACACGCCTTAAAAAAACGTCCTAGTAAAAAAAATTGCCCTATAACGCTGAATCAGGAATGGTAACTATTATTTCAGTTCCTCTTAGAAGAATTAAATAAAAAAAAAAAGTTTTTTTAACTGAAAGTAAGGAGCGACATTAAAACTTAAAACTAACAGAAATTACTTCGTATATCAAAGAGGCTGCTTCCTCATCAACGCCCCGCTCTTTACGCTAAAGTTTGACTCTGTCTCTCAACTCTTCTTTTTAAAAGAGTAAAAAACTTTAGCGTAAAGAGCGGGGCGTTGATGAGGAAGCAGCCCCTTTCATATACGAAGTAATTTCTGTTCGTTTTAAGTTTTAATGTCGCTCCTTACTTTCAGTTAAAAAAACTCGTTTTTTTATTTAATTTCTGAACGTTTTTGAATCAATGCATGTTTTGATTTTGGCTCTCCGCAGAGGAATAATTAAAACAAAATTTGCATTTTTTTTTTTTTTTGGCTAAATGGCTTTCTCATAATTTTGATCGAATGATTTTGAGAAAAAAAGAGCGGGGGAGGAAGCCTAGTTGCCCTCCAATTTTTTGTCAATTAAAAAGGCAACTAGAACTTTTAATTTTTTACGAATATTTTTATTAGTAAAAGATTTACGTAACTTATAAATTAGCTTACGTAAAGAACTTTTGTATTCTCATATTTTATTTCATATATGAGGGGGTTTGCCCCCTTGTCAGATCCTCGCTCTTTACACTAAAGCTTAAATTTTGTCCCAATTCATTAAGAATGACCCCAGAATCACAAAAGCCGTAGAATAAATAGTTGAAATTACTAAAAATACTTTAACGTAAAGAGCGAGGTATTAGGAGGAGGTGAGCCCCTCAAATGGGTAATAATTTCTGTTTGTTTTAAGTTTTAATGCTGTTCCTTACTTCCAGCTGAAAGAACTTTTTCATATTTATTTTTTCATTCTGTTTTTAAATAATGCTAGTAAATCCTGCGCTCCCTTCATGGAGATTTTCTTCCCCATGACAAATTATCGATGGAAAGTTCCCCCAGCATATCTCCCTCTTCTCAACCCCTCCCCCAACCAAAAAAATCCTCCTGAAAACGCCTGTACACTTCCCAATAACCATTACTATATGTAAGCATTGGTCAAAGTTTGTAACTTGTCGCCCCTCCCATGGGGACTGTGGGGGAGTAAGTCGTCCCCAAAGACATAGTTATAAGGTTTTTCGACTACGTTGAATAAAATGGCTATCTCAGAATTTTGATCCGTTGACTTTGGAAAAATAATTAGCGTGGGAGGGGGCCTAGGTGCCCTCAAATTTTTTTGGTCACTTAAAAAGGGCACTAGAACTTTTCATTTCCGTTAGAATGAGCCCTCTTGCAACATTCTAGGACAACTGGGTCGATACGATCACCCCTGGGAAAAAAAAACAAATAAACACGCATCCGTGATCTGCCTTCTGGCAAAAAATACAAAATTCCACATTTTTGTAGATAGGAGCTTGAAACTTCTATAGTAGGGTTCTCTGATACGCTGAATCTGATGGTGTGATTTTCGTTAAGATACTATGACTTCTAGGGGGCGTTTCCCCCTATTTTCTAAAATAACGCAAATTTTCTCAGGCTCGTAACTTTTGATGGGTAAGACTAAACTTGATGAAACTTATATATTTAAAATCAGCATTAAAATGCGATTCTTTTGATCTAGGTATTGGTATCAAAATTCCATTTTTTAGAGTTTTGGTTACTATTGAGCCGGGTCGCTCCTTACTACAGTTCGTTACCACGAACTGTTTGATATAGACAGTATAATTATATTCAGTATATAGACAATAACACCTCATAAAAAGATCCGTTTCCAACTAAGGCAAAGAAACTAAAGAAGCCAAAATATGATTTTGCTAAAACAGGGCATTATATTTATGTTTAACTGTATATATCTATTAAGCTTTCTCTTAAAAAAAAAAGTCTGAAATATATCTTATAAGCAGTCCATGGGGTATATTACCCTTGACATCTTTAAGCAGTCGTAAACAATAAAGAAAAAATCAATTATCTATCAAACATTATACTCAATGAAATGCATATAGATGAAGTAAACCAAAAGAACTTAAGAAGTTTAGTAAATAAACCTTGTGTTGTTATTAATACAATTTTTCTACCGCTATCATGGTTGCAGCAGTAGCTGCAACCTAGGAAAGAGTGAAACAGCCCATAATAACTAAAAGTTAGAAAACGCGTTTAGAAAAAGAACTGCCTAGTGAAAAAAATGTCATATTACGCTGGTTCAGGAATGGTAATTATTATTTTGGTTCGTCTTAAAAGTATAGAGACGGTATAAAAGTTTTCAGTATATAGACAATAAACCTCATAAAAAAAAATATGTTTCCAGCTAAGGAAAATAAACTAAAGAAATCAAAATGTGGTTTTGCTAAAATATGGCATTAAATATACTTTTAAATTTATATCTCTCTTAAGCTTTCCCTTAAAAAACTTTGAAATTTGTCATATAAAGAGTCCATGGTGTATATTACCATTGACATCTTTAAAGAGTTATAAGCAGTTAAGAAAAAATCAATGATCTATGAAATATTATACTCTATGAAATACATACAGATTTTAAAAACCTAAATTGAACTAAAAGAATTAAAGATGTGTAGTAAATATACCTTGTGTTGTTATTAATACAGCTTTTCTACCGCTATCATGGTTGCAGCAGTACCTGCAGCCTAGTAAAGACCAAACCACAGCTCCTACACAGCCCATAGTAACTAAAAGTTAGGGAACACGTTTTGAAAAAACAGCCTAGTGAAAAATTGCCATATGACACTGATTCACGAATGGTAACTATTATTTCAGTTCATCTTAAAAGTATATAGATATTTGAAAAGTATTCAGTATATAGACAGTAAACCTCATAAAAAAATATGTTTCCAACTAAGGCAAAAAAAAATAAAATAAAAATGTAATTTTGCTAAAATAGGGCATTAAAAATACGTTTAACTTTACATCTCTCTTAAGCTTTCCCTTAGGGACAATCTGAAATTTGTCATATAAAGAGTCCACGGGGTATATTACCCTTGACATCTTTAAGGAATTATAAACAATAAAGAAAAAATCAATTATCTATGAAACACTATACTCTATGAAATACATACAGATTTAATACGGTAAATGTTTTTTAAAAAAAAATCTGGAATTTGTCATATAAAGAGTCTATGGGGTCATATTACCCTTGACATCTTTAAGAAGTTATAAACAACTAGCTGTTACACCTAGTTGGTGGGGGCGCTTCGCGCCCCCCTAAGCCCCCCCGCGCGCGTAAGTCGTTACGCGCCATTGTAGTTGTGTCCCCGTGTCCCACCTGTGAATATAGATAGATATATATATACGTTTTTAACTACGTAAAACTTGCGAAAATACAATATTCTTCGCTGTCCCATTGTCTGTGCATATAAACAGATTGTCAGGTTTACCGACTCTTGAACGTGCAACATATAATTGTCCATGGGAAATAATCCGTATTCAGATCTATACCGCATTTTTCTAATGATTGCCCTTGGGCTTTGTTGATGGTAATTGCTAATCGAATATTCCCTGTGTCCCCGTCGTCATTTATATATCCCCCATGTGCCCTCCCGGTGTCCCCTTTGTAGTTGTGTCCCTGTGTCCCGGTCGTCATTTATATTCCCTGTGTCCCGGTCGTCATTTGTGCCCCGGTGTCTCGGTCTGTAATTTCTCTTTGATTGTCCCGGTCGTCATTTATATTCCCTGTGCCCCGCTTGTCATTTGTGTCCCGGTGTCCCGGTCTGTAATTTCTTTTTGAGTGTCCCGGTCGTCATTTATATTCCTTGTGTCCCGGTGTGTAACATACGACAATAGATCAATTGTGGTGTAACTTAGTTCACGATCCCATTCTACACATGTAGAAATAGAAGCAGTACGGTTAGGTGAAGGCATTCCCAAATGCTTGAGAAGTTTGTTTGCAATAGATAAGCACAAATCTTCAATCATAACTAAAGTGCAGGTATAAATTTCTGTTGTAAAGTCCAAGGTCATATCTGACCATTCTAGCCGTATTCGGTGAAGTATATTCTTGGCCATTTGCGATTTGTATTTCTCCCATAACTCTGCAGGAGATGAAGGAGAGCAAGTTTTGCCGGAAGACACGGGCCGTAATGTCATGTCTATGAACCGGCGATAGTCCAGGATGTAAAAGCTGTTGTATGTAATCCCAAGATGGATTATATATAAATGTAATAAATGACGAATCATTAACCTATAGGCACAATATTTCATTGGGCTGCATTTCTTATCCATTTCTTTGTTAGTGGCTGGATTTATCAATTTAATTTTAAAGTGATAGCCGTCGGCTCCAACCCAAAAAATGATAGGATATTGTAGGGCATCGTAGCATCGATGAGTTTAATAAAAACTTCTCTTTGAAACGCCTTCTTATATACTTATAATGACGTCATATACAAAGCCTTTGACGTCATATACAAATCACCGACCATAACGATTGCCACTTCGTTGATAGTTGCGTATCAATAGGCATCAATTCGATTGCTGTTTTGGACAGAAGCACTAAATTATTATTTATGTGGAAAAGATGTTGCAACTGGGAAACGATACTCCTAACCACGTCGTTTTTTTTATCATTGGTATCACTTTCAAGTTGTTTGGTTTGTTTCACCTTGACTTGTCTTTCGTCACTATGAAATACATATCGCCGAACCTTTGTTTTTTTTAACTAAAATCTGGTAGGCATTGATGACTTTATCCAAGTCAAAATCCCAAACCCAATTATCATCGCTATCATTTTCAGTTTTGATACGTTTAGACTCTTGCTGTCCAGGTTGTTTCAGGTTGCTCTTGTGATTCCTCGGCACGCTTTCTTTTGGTGATTTCTCTTGTGACGCGAGCCTGTTTTCACGCTGTTGTTGTGATTCCTCGGCACGCTTTCTTTTCATGCTTTCTCTATTAGCCGCAAGCCTGTTTTCACGCTGTTGTTGTGATTCCTCGGCACGCTTTCTTTTCTCACTTTCTCTATTAGCCGCAAGCCTTTTGGCATTAGCTCTTTGAGCAGCTTCCTTGGCTGTTTCTTCTGCCATTGTAGGTTCTTCTGTCATTTTAAGATCTATGTTAAAAATTTCTCTTTTAAAGGCCTTCTTATATACTTATAATGACGTCATATACAAAGCATTTGACGTCATAACAAAGATGACGTCAGTCGACAAACAACTTCATGACGGCATAATGCTCAATCCTCATAATGACGTCAGTCGACAAACATGACGTCAGTCACCATACAAACAACTTATTTATATATATATACTAGCTGTTGGGGTGGCGCTTCGCGCCCCCCCCCCCCCCCAAGCCCCCCCGCGCGCGTAAGTCGTTACGCGCCATATTAGTTACGCGCCATTGTAGTTGTGTCCCTATGTCCCACCTGTGAATATAGATAGATATATATATATATATATATATATATATATATATATATATATATATATATATATATATATATATATATATATATATATATATGTTTTTAACTACGTAAAACTTGCGAATATACAACATTCTTTGCTGTCCCATTGTCTGTGCATATAAATAGATTGTCAGGTTTACCGACTCTTGAACATGCAACATATAATGGTCCATGGGAAAACAATCCGTATTCAGACCTATACCTCATGATTCTAATGATTGCCCTTGAGCTTTGTTGATGGTGATTGCTAATCGACCATTCCCTGAGTCGCCATCGTCATTTATATATCCCCCTGTGCACCCCGGCGTCCCCTTTGTAGTTATGTCCCTGTGTCCCGTTCGTCATTTATATTCCCTGTGTCCCGGTCGTCATTTGTGTCCCGGTGTTCCAGTCTGTGATTTCTCTTCGAGTGTCCCGGGCGTCATTTATATTCCTTGTGTCCCGATGTCCCGGTCGTCATTTATATCCCCCTGTGCCCCCCGGCGTCCCCATTGTAGTTGTGTCCCTGTGTCCCGGTCGTCATTTATATTCCCTGTGTCCCGGTCGTCATTTGTATCCCGGTGTCCCGGTCTGTATATACATTCGTTTTTTAGTTTTGTTTTTCTCCTTTATTTTTTTCCTTTTTTCTTTTTTTTCTTTTTTAGTTTATTTAGATTTTTAGATTTTTTAGTTTTTTTATTAGTTTTTAGTTTTTTTGTAGTTTTTACCATTTTTTTAGTTTTTTTAGTTTTTTTTTTACTTATGTCCTGGTCGTCATTTATACTCCCTGTGTCCCGGTCGTCATTTGTGTCTCGGTGCTTTGTTGATTGCTAATTTATATTATATTTATATTTATATTTTTTATATTTATTAATATTTTTTTAGTTTTCTTTTTCTCTTATTTTTCAGTTTTTTCCTTTTTTTTAGTTTTTTCTTTTTTAGTTTTTAGTTTTTTTTTGTTTTTTACCTTTTTTTAGTTTTTTTAGTTTTTTTAGTTTTTTAGCTTTTTTAGTTTTTTTATTAGTTTTTAGTTTTTTTTAGTTTTTGCCTTTTTTTAGTTTTTTCAGTTTTTTTTTAGTTTTTAGTTTTTTACCTTTTTTTAGTTTTTTTTAGTTTTTTAGCTTTTTTAGTTTTTTTTCTTTTTAGTTTTTTTTGTAGTTTTTACCTTTTATAGTTTTTTTTCTTTTTTTGTATTAGTGTGAAATAATTCAGACGTCACATGCGGACAAACACGACGTCACTCGACAGACAGACAGACAGACATAACCCACAAACAACTTATTTTTATATATATTTATTCATATTTTTTTAGTTTTCTTTTTCTCTTTTATTTTTCAGTTTTTTCCTTTTTTTTAGTTTTTTTCTTTTTTAGTTTTTAGTTTTTTTTAGTTTTTTACCTTTTTTTAGTTTTTTTAGTTTTTTTAGTTTTTTAGCTTTTTTAGTTTTTTTATTAGTTTTTATTTTTTTTTGTAGTTTTTGCCTTTTTTTATTTTTTTCAGTTTTTTTTAGTTATTAGATTTTTACCTTTTTTTAGTTTTTTTTAGTTTTTTAGCCTTTTTAGTTTTTTTTTTCTTTTTAGTTTTTTTTGTAGTTTTTACCTTTTTTAGTTTTTTTCTTCTTTTGTATTAGTGTGAAATAATTCAGACGTCATATGCGAACAAACATGACGTCACCTGATCCACAGATCCACAGATCCACACACAGACAACTTATTTTTATATATATATAGATATATATATATGTTTTTAACTACGTAAAACTTGCGAATATACAACATTCTTTGCTGTCCCATTATCTGTGCATATAAATAGATTGTCAGGTTTACCGACTCTTGAACATGCAACATATAATGGTCAATGGGAAAACAATCCGTATTCAGATCTATACCTCATGATTCTAATGATTGCCCTTGAGCTTTGTTGATGGTGATTGCTAATCGACCATTCCCTGAGTCGCCATCGTCATTTATATACCCCCTGTGCACCCCGGCGTCCCCTTTGTAGTTATGTCCCTGTGTCCCGGTCGTCATTTATATTCCCTGTGTCCCGGTCGTCATTTGTGTCCCGGTGTCCCAGTCTCTGATTTCTCTTTGAGTGTCCCGGGCGTCATTTATATTCCTTGTGTCCCGGTGTCCCGGTCGTCATTTATATCCCCCTGTGCCCCCCGGCGTCCCCGTTGTAGTTGTGTCATTTATATTCCCTGTGTCCCGGTCGTCATCCCGGTATACATTCGTTTTTGAATTGGTATATGATGAAATAAATTTTTAATTTTTTCCCTTTTTTTCCTTTTAGTTTTTTTTATTGGTTTTGACCTTTTTTTAGGTTTTTTAGTTTTTTTCTTTTTTCTTTTTAGTTTTTTTTTTGAAGTTTTTATCTTTTTAGTTTTTTTATTTTTATTTATATTTTTTTAGTTTTCTTTTTCTCCTTTATTTTTCAGTTTTTTTCCTTTTTTTAGTTTTTTTTTCTTTTTAGTTCTTTTAGTTTTTACCTTTTTTAGTTTTTTTTAGTTTTTTAGATGAAAATTTTTTTAGTTTTATTCCTTTTTTTCTTTTCAGTTTTTTATTGGTTTTTACCTTTTTTTTAGCTTTTTTAGTTTTTTTTTCGTTTTTTCTTTTTACTTTTTTTTAGTTTTTATCTTTTTTATTTTTTTTTATTTTTATTCTTAATTTTTTTTTTTATTAGTTTTTAGTTTTTTTTGTAGTTTTTGCCTTTTTTAGTTTTTTCAGTTTTTTTTTTAGTTTTTAGATTTTTACCTTTTTTAGCCTAACCAGGATTTGAACCTGGGACCTTCATTCTCCGTTCTGACACCCTCTCTCACCGAGTGACTACTCCAGCATGTTCATTTTGGTGTTTTAAATGGTATATTATTAACCAAATTAATGTGTTTTACAATATACTAAGCATCGTCATAACAAAATGACGACAACTAATTTCATGACGTCAGTCAACACAGAAATTAAGTTCTGAAATTAAGTCATGAAATTAGTTGCCGTCATTTTTGCTTTGACTGTGACGTCATTCAAGTTATATAAGACATATGTTCACGTAGAAATCTATTAATGTTTAAGTTTACAATGACTGATGAAGATGCTCAAAGAGTCTATGCCAAAAAACTTGCAGCTGATAGAGAAAGTCAGAAAAGAAAGCGTGCCGAGGAACTATCAGCAGCAAGTTTTTTGGCATAGACTCTTTGAGCATCTTCATCAGTCATTGTAAACTTAAACATTAATAGATTTCTACGTGAACATATGTCTTATATAACTTGAATGACGTCACCGTCAAAGCAAAAATGACGACAACTAATTTCATGACGTCAGCCGACACAGAAACATGACGTCACCTGACAACTATTTTCATGCCGTCAGCCGACACAGAAACATGACGTCACCTGATCCACAGATCCACAGACAGACAGACAAGTTATTTTTATATATATAGATATATATATATATATATATATATATATATATATATATATATATATATATATATATATATATATATATATATATATATATATATATATATAGATAAAGAAAAAAATCAATTATCTATGAAACATTGTACTATATGAAATACATACAGATTTTAGAAGCCTAAATTAAACTAAATTAAACTTAATACAATTTTTTACCGCTATCATGGTTGCAGCAGTAGCTGCAACTTAGTAAAGAACAAACCACAGCCCATAGTAACTAAAAGTTAGAAAACACGTTTTGAAAAAAAAATTCCTAGTGAAAAAAAGCATATGACACTAATTCAGGAATGGTAACTATTTTTCGGTTCGTCTTAAAAGTAAAAGTTTATTGCGAAAAGAAATTTATGGTGATTTTGGAAAAAGACTGAAACCCCTCGAAAATGGAGTCATGTCAAATGAAAAGTGTACTATTGGAATCATCATGGTTGAAAACCTTTCTTAGGTAAATTACAGTCCCCCTGCTTGAACAACAAGGAAAATCACTTATTGCATATGTAGCATTGATCTGTCTCTCGTTTTTTTTTTTTTTTTTTTTTCAGGCGGTCACCAGAACATCATAGTGAGATGATTAATAGTATATTCAAAAGCCATTTCTCATGTCTACGTGCTTTTGCATAAATTCAATCATCTGCAACTACCAGACGGCACTAAAATGGCACTTTTTGTGCCATTTTGCAATATGTTGTTTTAGCGGGCTACCAGAAATCGTAGACATATTTTTCATAGCTTATGTAAAAGATATTCTTCATGTCTACGCACTTCCTATAAATTCTATCATCTGAAAAAGATGGGGCTATTGGACTAGCAGAACTTTTAAGAGTGATGTTTAATAGCTGACTTAAAAGCTATTGCTCATATCTACGTGCTTTTTGTCAGCTCTACCATCCGTAAGTGCGATATAGCACTGAAAACAACACTTTTGGTGCCACTTCTTAAACAGAAAAGCGCTGAAATGCAGAAAAGGTACTATTGTGATAGTTATGCTCTAAAATACTTAAGTGGAGGTTTACAAGAACCTCTTCCTTACACTCCCCCTGCCAGCAAACTTAGTAAGTTTCATAAATCGTTTGTTCACCAGTAAGCTACTGCGACAATAAGGGGCTACCACAACATCGTAGATAGATGTTTCATGGTTGCTGTTATTTACTAGGTTTTTACAAATTCTACCATCTATTAGATTTCACAAATTTCAATGTTATCCAGTTTCTTGTGAGAATTTGCAACGAACTCTTTGTCATGGGTGAAGCAGTAGTTACAACCTTGTAAAGAACGAACCACAGCCCGTTGTAACTAAAATCTAAAAAACATTAAAACCGTCTACTTTTTCTTTTTTATGGCACTTTGTATTAACCAAGTAACATTTAGTGATCGCAAATTCTGTCGGTCTGTCGGTCTGTCTGTCCCGGTTTTGCTACTTTAGGCACTTACAGGTAAGCCAGGACGATGAAATTTGGCAGGCGTATCAGGAACCGGACCAAATTAAATTAGAAATAGTCGTTTTCCCGATTTGACTATCTGGGGGGGGCGTTAATTCGAAAAAATAGATAAATTGAAGCATTGTTAACTTACGAACGGTTGATCAGATCTTAATGAAATTTGATGTTCGGAAGGATGTCGTGTCTCAGAGCTGTTATTTTAAATCCCGACCAGATCTGGTGACATTGGGGGGAGGGGGATTTGGGGGGGGGAAACCTAAAATCTTGGAAAACACTTAGAGTGGAGGGATTGGGATGAAACTTGGTGGGAAAAATAAACAAAAGTCCTAGATACATGATCGACATAATCGGAACGGATCCACTCTCTTTGGGATAGTTGGGGAGGAGGGGGGTTAATTCTGAAAGTTAGAAAAAAATGAGGTATTTTAACTTACGAACGGGTGATCGGATCTCAATGAAATTTGATATTTAGAAGCATATCGTGTCTCAGAGCTCGTATTTTAAATCCCGACCGGATCTGGTGACATTTGTGGGGGGAGGGGCAGTTGGGAGGGGGAAACCTAAGGATCGGGAGGGATCGGGATGAAACTTGGCGGGAAAAATAAGTACAAGTCCTAGATACATGATTGACATAACCGGAACGGATCCACTCTCTTTGGGGTAGTTGGGGAGGGTGGTAATTCTGAAAATTAGAAAAAAATGAGGAATTTTTAACTTACGATCGGGTGATCGGATCTCAATGAAATTTGATATTTAGAAGAACATATTGTCTCAGAGCTCTTATTTTAATCCCGACCGGATCTAATGACATTGAGGGGGGAGTTGGGAGGGGGAAACCTAAATTCTTGGAAAACACTTAGAGTGGAGGGATCGGGATGAAACTTGGTGGGAAAAATAAGCACAAGTCCTAGATACATGATTGACATAACCGGAACGGATCCGCTCTCTTTGGGGTAGTTGGGGGGAGGGGGTTAATTCTGATAAATTAGAAAAAAAATGAGGTACTTTTAACTTACGAACAGGTGATCGGATTTCAATGAAATATGATATTTAGGAGGATATCGGATCTCAAAGCTCTTATTTTAAATCCCGACCAGATCTGGTGACATTGGGGGGAGTTGGAGAAGGGGGAACCAAAAATCATGGAAAACGCTTATATTGGAGGGATCGGGATGAAACCTGGCGGGAAAAATAAGCAGAAGTCTTAGATACGTGATTTACATAATTGGAACGGATCCGCTCTATTGGGGGGCAGTTGGGGGGGGGGGACCAGAAATCTTGGAAAATACTTAAAGCGGAGAGATCAGGATGAAACTGGGTAGGAAGAATAAAAACCTGTCTAAGATACGTGACTGACATAACTGGACTGGATCTGCTCTCTTTGGTGGAGTTGGGGGGGAGTAATTTTGAAAATTGAGGTATTTGTAACTTACGAAAGGGTGACCAGATCTTAATGAAATTTGATATTTAGAAGCCTCTTGTGCTTTAAAGCTCCAATTTTAAATTCCGACCAGATCCTTTGACATTGGGGGGAGTTGGAGGGGGAAACCGGAATTCTTAGAAAACTTAAAAATTGGGGTATTTTTATCTTACGAATAGGTGATCGGATCTTAATATCGGGATGAAGCTTGGTGGATCGAATAAGCAAATGTCGTTGATACGTGATTGACGTAACCGTACTGGATTCACTCTCTTTGGGGGAATTGGGGGGAGGGTTTCAGTGATTTGGCGAGTTTGGTGCTTCTGGACGTGCTAGGACGATGTAAACTGGTAGGCGTGTCAGGGAACTGCACAAATTGACTTGATAAAGTCGTTTTCCCAGATTCCACCATCTGGGGCGCTAAAGGGAGAGGAAAAATTAGAAAACATTAGGTATTTATAACTTACGAGTGGGTGATCGGATCTTAATGAATTTTGATATTTAGAAGGACATCGTGACTCAGAGCTCTTAGTTTAAATCCTGACCGGCATTAAGCCTCTGATTTTCCGTTTAAATCAATCTAATGATTCTTAGAATTTTGTTAGAGCTCGTACCATATGAACTCTTGGCCTTTAGCTCTTCTTGCCTCGTCACAAGTGCCATATGAGCTCTAAGCTCTTGTTTCATAGAGAGTAGTGGAGGAAAGATACGGAAAAAATGGTCAAACCTCGGGGAAATTGCAACAGAATTTTTTTACACCAAAATGTTCAGAAAAATCAGTTTAATGACAGAAAAAAAATCCCCCGAATTCTTCTTGCACAAGTATCCCAAATTTGCCCCAAAAAGTATCCCAAAAAGTTAGAAAAATCTAACTTTTGTGTTTACAAATATTTTGGAGTTTAAATAGTCGTTTCCTATCAAATCAAGTATGCTGACTCCAAATCTGAAATCAGATTTTCCTTTTTTCTGCACCCTAATGCCCGTTTCTAACCTTAAGGGGTGGGGGGGGGCTAAACTCGAAATTAAGAGGTTGTTGCATTATTTGGTCGTTTCCTTTGGAGGTGAATGGCGGTGAATTCGAAAATGAAGTTAAAAACTTGATTTTACGTAGTCAAGTACCTCATATTACCTAAGTCGGCTGTGTAAGTTGATTCACCATTTCCTATCAAGCTAGGAATGGCACCTTAGAATATGAGTCTCGAATAGTCTAATTTCAAACCAGCATTCCAGACTCCCCCTCCAGTTTGCGCTTTCCATTCCTTAGTGTCATTCTTTGGGTGATCTAGTCAGTGGAGCCATCTACCATAGCACTTGCTAGATGATTGGCGTGTTGAAGGCTATATACAAGGTTTGTTCCGTTTTATTTACCTCCAAAAAGAAAAACAAAATAATAAACTGGGATCAGCGAGCCCGATATGCCAAAGCAGCATCAAACCCGGTGAAAACACTGCCATATTATCCGAGAAAGGAGCCGATGCCATAAATAACGAAAGTAAAGAAAGAGGTAGTAGCATGTGACGACTGGAAATGAAGTCCATACTGTGTGTCGTCGTAACTTCTGTGACAGACGTCGGATCGACAGAGACAAGAACGCTCAAAGGAAACTTGAGCAGAAAGAACCGGTTGCAGCCCACTGACCAGATCTTCAGCTCCACGCTTTGATTTTTCGAAGAACTGCCCATTCTGTGGTCAAGCAGTGAAATTATGCAAGATCACAAGTCGTGAATTCTCTGAAGCTTATGCAGTACGAACTCTTAGTTTCGACTACTCTATTAGTGAAACGTGTAAGAGCAGGAACGATCTGTGGTTCATGACAGTGCTTGGTAGGAAAAATTCAAAGACTTCTGACCTTCATGCAGAGGATCCCATTTATTATCAAACATGCTCAGTGAACTTCAGGACAGGAAAATAAATTCCAAAAAAATTCTTTGATCAAGAAGAAGTGAGTGACGTGCCTCCACCAAAGAAACGGAAGGAACGACCGTGCAATAGTGCAAGGAAAGCCGCTCTCGAAGAAGCGCTTTGGTGATATGCCAACAGTGAAAAACTTGTACATCTAACGATCATTTTAAGAAAGATGGCTCATATCTTTCTTAATGAAACTGACTGTGATAGTTTGGCCTACAACTTTCGCCAAGCCAAGGATTTGCTAGTCAGTGAGTATGGCAAACAAGTGGTTATGTCCGATTCAAATGGGAAAGAGACACTCGTAACATTTAGAGATACGGTTGACAGGATATTACAAGAATTTCATCAAGAGGAAAAAGTAGAATGTGAAAACGGAGAAAGGGATCAGCTCATCAAAGACGTTGGAACGATAATAAGAAGTGAAATCAAATCCATCACGACAAAGAAGGATTCCTACGAATTTCTTAACGAGATATAATCAGTAGAGAAGTGTTTGAACTTCGTGTGCCCATCTCTTTGTCTACTGCTTTCATCGATAGGGGTCGAGACGCCTGGTCTAATATCTTCTATCGGACAGGCTATAATACAGGTACGCAGACCATGTGGTTTAATGTCTCCTGTGCAAATGGAACTGGCTTCGCAGCTGCATCACCATTTCTAATCTCGATTTTTAATTAGCACACTGCACAGTCTTGGCTTCTGCTCTTCGTACTCAGAGGTAGAATAATTTGAGAGATATGAAGCAGTAAATCAAACGTTGTTGGAAGAGTCAGAAGAGAAAGCCCATTTCTTTCAGTATGGAGGAGACAACGTCGATCATGATATTGCTACTATCGACGGCCTGAATACCTTTCATGAAATGGGACTTATTGAAGTGTCTATACCTGAGTTGCAGGAAACGGAGCTTTCAGTGCCAAGAAAAGAAGTAAGTGGAGATGAGATGATGTCAATCTGCACCGTACCATTCTACACCTACCAAAACCCTGCCAAATCGCAACCAAGGACTTTTGTTTGCTTGACAAATAGTGGTGACACTCATGAAAATGAATGGAAAAGTGAAACGCTCTGGCGCATCTCTGGCTTTTTCAAAAGCTCATACATGAGCTGGTCGGCCTTTATGTGGTCAATGCACCAAAAGCTACCTCATCCGGGAAAGTCGATAACTCGTTTTATGCCAATGATTCACCACAACCCAAGCGACATCTCTTGTGTTTATTCTACACTTTTGCATGCTAACGAGGGCTTTAGTCGAGCTTTAAAAACTCTAATCATTACCTTTGACCAACCGCTTTACTGGAAGGCGAAGTGTATTGCTGATGCAGAGCCTGCCGCAAGTGCTTTAAGAAATGCTATTGTTGTCCGAGGTGGATTTCATACACGCATGAGTTTCCTAGTTGCCATTGGCTTCTTTATGGCTGACTCGGGACTTTTGGAAATCCTAAGTCGAGTGTACGTGCCTAACACGGTGCGTAGTATATTGCAAGGCAAAGCTGTCTCTCGTGCTGTGCGAGGCCAGTGTCTGTTGGAGGTAGACCTTTATGTGAAACTTTTATCATCAGAACTGGATAGCAGAGTGTTTGATGGCAATGACATGCTGCCAGAACCCCTTGAAAAGGCAAAAAATGCGTACAAGTCACTCCTTGAAAGAGATAACATCGACGAAACGCAGGTGTCGGAAGCAGCAGAGCTTATCTATGAAATATTTCCAGAAGCAGCAGAGCTTATCTATGAAATAGTTCAAAGTGCAAAAGAACGATTATCTGAGTCCAGAACTGCCCGTCTTTGGTTTCAGTATCTGGACCTACTTGGAATCCTGGGATAGAGCCTGAGAGATGACCGAAGTGGCAGCCTTGAGCTTTATCTGCAGTCGTTGTTGGAAATGCTTCCTTACTTTGCTGCTTCTGGACAGAATCTTTACACGAAGTCTACTCGGATGTTCATGCAGTCCATGTTTCAGAAGAGGAAAGACAACCAAGAGCAGTACAGAACGTTCCAGGAGTACCTGTTCATCCGAAGAACTGACAACTACTGGGCGGCACGTTCTCCTGATTTGGTGATCGAACAGACGTTAATGAGAAGTATGAAAACGAGTGGCGGTCTGACGAGAGGTAGAGCCATGATTGAATTGCAGCGGACAATTTGGACATCTGCTATGCCTACTTTGGTTCTCGTTAGCGAACGCAGGCAGAATCTGACTGGCCTCACGGAGTTGACTGTTGAAAATCACGCAGAATCGATATCTTCGAGGAGAGCTAGAGATCTGGCGGACATTGAAGAGATGGATCGATACATTGAGCCCCTAGAATCCTTTAGGCAGGAATCACAGCTGTTGAGCGTGGTTACTGGTGTCTGCGCTTCATCATCTGTAAACGCAGACGATGCCAAATCTGTGGGATAGACCATTCTGAAGGATATGGAAGCGAAAGACCTTGACAAATATGCTTTCAGGAGAAAGGAGAAAGCTGTAACTATAGCTGAGGTCATCCGTGGTGAAAGATAGCAAAATGATAATAGTCGACCAGCTTTAATCTTCCACTGTCTTGCCGCAGTGGCTAGCACCAGTGGTTCTGACTTGACGAGGTTCTGTCGTTCGAGCTCTGTAGCTTTCCACCATCTCTCTTAGTTCGTTCGAGGTGATGAGGACAGCCGACAAAGTCTCTCTAACAAATCCACAGATGAAAATTAAGGGACTCTATGGTCCAGTGACATTGCCAACCTCCCAGAGAGTCTTGGACGGTGGCTGGCTAGTCCAGAAAATCCCGTGGACTCCAGGATCCACATACTCTGAGGTGGCAGGATCTTACGTAGATTATGTCACAAGACATTTCGGCCAGGCAATGGTAGTTTTGATTCTTACACTGACACACATACGGTGAAAAACTGCACACAACTGAAGAGAACCAAAGGCTTGTCGTGTCCAACGATTCAATTCTATTCTAGCATGAAGATTGTCAAAAGTAAGGAAGAATAAACTGCAGTCAGTTGCGCTAAAACTGCGTCAACCACTTTGATTGGGAATGATACCGACCTATTAGTCCTTCTGCTGTACCATGCCAAGCTTGTTGCATGTGATATCTTTATTCAGACAGACACATATGGAAATAACCGATGAGTGTATGACATAAAAAGGATCAAGAACAAACTAGGAACCGAAGCAGCAGAAAATCTTCTCGTTTGTCACGCAATGTCTGGCTGCGATACAATATCTAGACTTCACGGCGTAGGGAAACCAGCAGATGTTTCCTTGTCACTTAAAGATGGGATTTTTAAAGATGCTTGCAAGACCTTCATGGCACGAGGATCCAACCACCAGGAGATCGCAGAAGCTGGAGAGAAAGCTTTGCTCCGCATCTACAAAGGGAAAAGCAATGAGAAGACTCTGAAGGATCTTCGGGTGCGAGCATTTACAATGCGGGTTGCAAGCGCAATTGCTTTCATTCAGGCAGAGCGGCTTCCGCCGACTTTGGCTGCCGCAAAGTACCACTTTTACAGGTGCTATTTGCAAATAATAAAGTGGCAAGACACGTCCGATTCGCTAAAGCCCGAAGAGTGGGGTTGGCGCCTCTCTTCGTCACGGAATATGTATCTTCCCATAATGACGGATGCTTCACCAGCACCTGAAAACCTGCTGAAGCTGGTGCGGTGCCAGTGCACCAGTGAGGTGAGTCGCTCAGATGCAGCTGCCGTCGGAACGGTTTGGCCTTCAGCTTTGCCTGCGGGGAGTGTAAAGGGGCGTTATATGCTAAGGCTGCAGCAAATTAAGATGAGGATGATAACGAAGACGAGTAGGAAGAAGAATTAGCTTTAGGTTGTGCTTTAAAATCAAAATGTTCTTGTGATTAATTTACCTGAATTCTAAACGTTCCTTTTTATAACTGATTCATCTGAAGTTTTGATCTCGATTGAAGAAGTGGTTTTTCAAGATGTTATACTTAGCAACCCCTCATATTACAAGCCCCTTAGAGGTGAAAATGAGGTAAATAGTAAAAAAAAACTGTTTCTTGACCTCATATCTGGCAATACGGTACTTTATTGGATATAAAATGATCCTTTAGCCGTAGGAATCCGGCAAATAATGACCTGTGTACTTTACCCCCCCCCCCCGTTCCGTGAAGGTGAAAGTTGATACTGGGGTATGAAACACTTGACTTCTGACGTCAGAATTGGATTCGTCATGCTTGATTTGATAGAAAACGACCACATAACCCAAATATACGTCCAAATAGAAATTTCGATTTACCCCCCTTCAAGGGGGGGGGGGGTTTCGGGTAGTTGTGCAAGGGGGATTCGGGGGGATTTTTTGTGTGATTAAGCTGATTTTTCTGAACATTTTGGTGTGAAAAAATTATGTTGCAATTTCCCCGAGGTCAAACCGTATTTTTCCTCCACTAGAGATGTTTAAGGGGCCGTTCAAAAGCTATTTTCATGTGTATCTGGTTTTTATCAATTACGCCATCTGCAAGTACCGTATGGCTTTAAAAGTGACATTTTTTATACCATTTCTCAAGGGGTGGGACTAGCAGGCTATTAGAACATCATAGATGTATGTTTGATAGATCATATAAAATATTGCTCATATCTACGTTCTCCTTATAGATTCCACAACCTGCAAGTTTCAAATGCCAGTAAAAACGGTACTTTTGGTGCGATGTCTCAAGCGAATGAAAGTTCTTAAGCTGAACTGGCCAGACATGACAATAAACAACAAAGAGATAATTTGTAGAGAATTTTGTAGAGAATAAACTCTACAAAAAAAACTCTACCGGCCGTTGTCTCGCTTGAGGTTTTTTTTTGTAGAGTTTCATCTCTCTTTATTGTTTATTGTCATGTCTCAAGCGGAAAAGCCGGGGAAAGTGGGCTACCAAAACCTTTTAGAGTAATGTTTAACGACTCAATTAATAACTATTGCTCATCTATGAGCATTTCTATTCAATTCTTCTAATACTTTTCAATTTTTTTTTTTTTCAATTCTACCATCGTAAGTGAGATATAGCAATACAAACAACACTTTTGATGTCGCTTATTAAGTGGAAAATCTTGGAAGTATAAAGCGGTATCATTGTAATAATGATAGTCCTAAATTCTTAACTGGAGGTTTGCGAGAAAACCTCCTGTATGTTCCTCCTCCAGGCCTCCTTAATAAGCTACGCAATTAAAGCCATATAAACACCATATATTAAATGATCAGAGGCGTGGTTCTGTTAGTAAAGAGGTTGACTTCAAATTATACTACCTTGCGTTTGATTCCTGCCTGGGTTTTTTCTTTTTTCACTAACAATTTTTCCCTTCTTATATGTACTTTTCAGATAATGCACTATTTTTGCAAATGTGATTAAATTGTTAGGTAGTACTTCGTGTGCTGTTATAGCCAGAAAGTGAGTAGCCTCTCGCTTGTCAAGGCCATCTCCTAAAGCACTCAGGAGAATCAATGAACTCTATCAAGACCATTCTCTAAGGTACTCTTGAAAGTCACTGAACTCTTGCATAACAGATTTCTTTGGTCTTGACTGTAAGTGGCGCAATGATAAAGCCCTAAGGTACTGTTGAAAGTCAATGAAAAGACAAGGTGATATAACTGGTGCACTCGAAACCCAATGAGATCTGAACAAACCCCATAATGACGATTTTCGAAGGTGCTCTTGAGGAACAATGAACTCCGAACAAACTCGGATTAAAGTTTTCGAAAAACAAAACTTTAATCAAACAGTTCGTGGTAACGAACTGTAGTAAGGAGCGACCCGGCTCAATAGTAAACGAAACTCTAATAAAAAGGAATTTTGATGCTAAAAGATACATCAAAATGATCGAATTTTCATGCTGATTTTAAATATGTAAGTTTCATCAAATTTAGTCTTTGTCATCAAAATTACGAGCCTGAGAAAATTTGCCTCATTTTGGAAAATAGGGGGAAACACCCCCTAAAAGTCATAGAATCTTAACTAAAATCACACCATCGGATTGAGCATATCAAAAAACCCAATAGCAAAAATTTCAAGCTCTTATCTACAAAAATGTGGAATTTCGTATTTTTACCAGAAGACAGATCACGGGTGCTTGTTCATTTATTTTTTGTTTTTTTCCCCAGGGGTCATCGTATCGACCAAGTGGTCCTAGAGTATCGCAAGCGGGTTCATTCTAACGGAAATGAAAAGTTCTAGTGCCCTTTTTAAGTGACCAAAAAAATTGGAGGGCACCTAGGCCCCCTCCTAAGCTCATTTTTTTCCCAAAGTCAACGGATCAAAGTTTTGAGATAGCCATTTTGTTCCACATAGTCGAAAACCACAATAACTATGTCTTTGGGGATGACTTACTCCCCCACAGTCCCTGGGAGAGGGACTGCAAGTTACAAACTTTGACCAGTGTTCAAACAGTTCGTGGTAGCGAACTGTAGTAAGGAGCGACCCGGCGCAATAGTAACCAAAAGTCTAAAAAATGGAATTTTGGTACCAATAGTTACATCAAAAGAATCGCATTTTAATGCTGATTTTCAATATATAAGTTTCATCAAGTTTAGTCTTACCCATCATAGGTTACGAGCCTGAGAAAATTTGCGTTATTTTAGAAAATTGGGGGAAACACCCCCTAAAAGTCATAGAATCTTAACGAAAATCACACCATCCTATTCAGCGTATCAGAGAACCCTTGTGTAGAAGTTTCAAGCTCCTGTCTACAAAAATGTGGAATTTTATATTTTTTGCCAGAAGGCAGATCACGGATGCGTGTTTATTTGTTTTTTTGTTTTTATTTTTTTTTCCCAGGGGTGATCGTATCGACCCAGTTGTCCTAGAATGTTGCGAGAGGGCTCATCCTAACGGAAATGAAAATTTCTAGTGCCCTTTTTAAGAGACCAAAAAAATTGGAGGGCACCTAGGCCCCTCCCACGCTAATTATTTTCCCAAAGTCAACGGATCAAAATTCTGAGAAAGCCATTTTATTCAGCGTAGTCGAAAAACCTTATAACTATGTCTTTGGGGACGACTTACTCCCCCACAGTCCCCGTGGGAGGGGTTATAAGTTCAAAACTTTGACCAGTGCTTACATATAGTAATAGTCAGGGAGCCACTCAACGAAAATGTGTCGGGTAGGTGATCAGTGAGCAGCAGAAGGTTTGACAACGGAATATGGGGTAATCGATAACGCTGATCACGAAAATGGGCGTTATATACTCGGCCGGGGGGTGCTTGACCCCGAAAATTGAAAATTTCGCGTTTTTTTTACTATTAAATCACGTTTCGGAAAAATTTCCACAATGATCGCCAAATCTTTCGTAACTGATGCCAGAAGTGACGAGTACAGTAGGGACTATCACGAATGACCTTGAAACTTGCAATTTTAATTTTTTTTATTCGCGCTGGAAAAGATTTCACGCCTAGATTCAGCTGGTAGCGGATAGTTTTATTATCTCAGACAGGAAGATTGCCACTATACACAACAATGACCTTGATTACAACTCTCTTTCATTCCTAATCAGAATTATTAGTAAACTTGACAAGATTATTATTCAATAAGCTTGAATAAACAAAAACAAGATTACTATACTAACACCTGCTACGGATTTCGTGAACGGCACTTGTTACTACAAAAGTTAAAAAGTAGCTCAGCATATCAAATTATCCATCAAGCATATCAAACTCGTCCATAAAACACTTCCCACCACAGCCACAAAGTAAATCGCAAGGTCTATTTCCAACACATGAACATTTTTTTGTACAGCGCTTGCACGAGCAGTACTGGGGGACCACACCTCCTTGAAATGCCTGAAGGGTAGACACAACTGGCCTAACCCCACCGTCTTGAAACATCCAGCCAAATTGCAGGGGATCCAGAAACTGTGACTTTGCTCGATTTGCTTGCAAAAAAATGTCCAACTGCAGGTACACGCGCTTAGCATGACACTCAAAGGCAGCGTCAGATGGTGGCAAATACTTAAGCTCCCGCCTTCGAGGGTACAAATGCACTCTAAATTCATTAAGAGAGGTAAAGTGGTCTGGGTCTTTTCCGTATGAGGCAACAACGACCTTTTTGTAAATCACACTGAATTTTTCTAGAACCGCAGGGTCGAGCTTTGACTTCTGTATCTCTTAGGATAAGCAAAGCAATCGGTTTCTCCAATCCCCATTTCTCGACAGCCTTGGCCACCACTCGTTTTCCTTTAGAAAACATGAAACCCACGGTATCACACCCTGAAAGCGTATGAAAAGGCAGATGGAGTGAACAAAATTGTTCGGTAAATTGCTGCAAAGCCGATGTATAGGCACTAAATAGCTGTGGAACCTGACATAAACTTTCCGCTTTTCACAATTTGGGTGGATCCCAAGGAATAACTTGTAGTGATATAGCAAGACGACAACTATGTCTGTGTCATTCGCATCGACCAAAACGACATCGAAACCCCTCTCCAAACAGTCCAACATGTGTAACACAACTCTTGTATCGGCCTCTTCATGGGTACAGCTCAAACGCTCTTCAAAGTTTGTATCAGCATTTCCACTTCTGTTGAGCATCACCACTCTCATCCGGTCTCGAAAGCCTCCTGAGAGGTACACAGTGAACCCTGCTTGCAGCAGGTGAACTGAGTTTTCAAACTCACCGAATAGAAGCTCAATCAGTCTTGCCTTTGTCTTGGAATTTGAGAGCAACGAGTTCCAGTCATCTAGGTTTGAGTGTCTACCTAGAGCTACCGGAGACCTGTTTGAACATCCTCGCTGCTCATGGCAACCACCGCAGTCCTTTAGGCAGATCACCTTGCCTTCTTCGTCGGAATATCCAAAAATCCCATCATATCTATCTGCAAGGACGTGCAGCTCCTTAACGTTGCTGTTGAAAGACACAAGCGTAGAAAATGTCCGTTTTCCATAGCTCTCAACAGTTTCCGATGGATTTGGTGGATGGCTTCTGAGGTAGGGCATCAAGTCTACCACCCTTGAGTGAGTCGACTCACTGCTAATCTCGAGGTTAACGGGTCACTCGCTCAAGCTGATTTTTGTTTTCAAATACTACAGAAGAGCTGACTTTGTTCCTGTCCAAAGCACAACCATTCCAGATATGGCACTTCTCTGGAATATAGAAGGTGCATATGGAAGAAGCTCATGGGAAAGCAAATTCTTTAGATGGTGAAGTCCTCTTTCGCCTGTAAAGTCAACACTCACCCTTTTGATAGTTTGAAGTTCAACATTGGTAAGGCTATTTACAGCACTAGAAGTATTGGTTGCTTTTTTCTGTTTCGCCTTCTCATTATTCATGACCTTTACTTTGCTAAAGGCACCTTTTTCACCGTCCAAGTAGCGATCAACCGCTCTGCTTCCAACAGATCGCACATTGAGGAGACTGTCAGCTATCTCACTATCAACTGTCTCAAGCGTATAAATATTCAGCATATCTTCGTCAGTGGATCGAAAGGGATTGAGCCTTGCTTCCAGAACAGACTTCACTTTATCAAAAGCCATGTGTTGCCGCAGAACGAAGGAAGGGTGATCTTCGTGGTGAGAGGAGTCAAACTCAGTCTGGGGAACAATGCGTAGCATCTCAGTGTATGCAGACGAGACTGAGGCACAGAACGGAAGAGTTAAAGTCCACTTCACCAGTGCCAACTCATTCATGGTAATACCCGTCATTCCACCTTCCGTTTTTGAATCTAAATTAATGGTAGATTCTACAGCATGGTCTGGGGATATGCAGTTGAATTTTGCATTCAGCTTATCTTATTTCTATTCAGCTTATCTTGGAAAATCTATCTGGCCGGGTGAACCCTGACGCATTCACACTGGATAGATGCCGCTGCTTATCCGAGCTAAAAATTGGGTCAATCCGCTTTTCTGTCAATAGTTCAAAAAAGAGAAGAGTTAGAGAATTTCTGGATCATTCATTTTGTAGGACAATAAATTTCCTACAGAAGCCATTAAAAAAAAATACACCTCAGTCAGGCAAATTTTCAAGATGGATCAAGATTAATCCAAAAGAGAGATAAATTGTGTTAACTTTTTCGTCGAAATTTTGTGATTACAAATGAACGGCAAAAGATAAAAATGTTTTGAAAAGAGAATATGATTCTTTATTTAATTACCTTCGATCTGAGGTATAGCTGAACAATTTTGGAGTAACCTGTAATTTTTTATCGATTTTAATATAATTTTTGCCAGTTAAGATGGATTTTTAGGGAATTTGAAGAAATGTGGATGTCGCACCCATTTGTCGACTATATAACGCCGATTTTCGTTTTCAGCATGGTCGATTGCATTAGATTGCACACTCAAACCTTCTGCTGCTTGCTGATCACCTCAATCCTTAAATATCAACATTTCTCTCGTGTGGTTCCCTGACTATAATGGTTATTGGGATGTGTACAGGCATTTTCAGGAGGAATTTTTGGTTGGAGGCAGGGGTTGAGAAGAGGGGAATATGCTGGGAGAACTTTCCATCGAGGAATTTGTCATGGGGGAAGAAAATTTCCATGAAGGGAGCGCAGGATTTACTAGCATTACTTAAAAAAAACAATGAAAAAGTTTTTTTCAGCTGGAACTAAGCAGCAGCATTAAAACTTAAACCAAACAGAAATTATTACCCATATGAGGGGCTAACCTCCTCCTAATACCTTGCTCTTTACGCCAAAGTATCTTTAGTAATTTCAACTATTTATTCTGCGGCTTTTGTGATTCAGGGGCCATTCTTAATGAATTGGGACAAAATTTAAGCTTTAGTTTAAAGAGCGAGGTACTGACAAGGGGGCGAACCCCCTCATATATGTAATAAAAACATAAGAATACAAAAGTTCTTTACGTAAGCTATTTTATAAGTTACGTATATCTTTTACTTATAAAAAGATTCGTAAAAAATTAGAAGTTCTATTTGCCTTTTTAATTAACCGAAAATCAGAGGGCAACTAGGCTTCCTCCTCCGCTCTTTTTTTCTCAAAATCATTCGATCAAAATATTAGAAAGCCATTTAGCCAAAAAAAATAAAAATAAAAATTTCGTTTTACTTATTCCTCTGCGGAGAGCCAAAATCAAAACATGCATTGATTCAAAAACGTTCAGAAATTAAATTAAAAAACAAGTTTGTTAAATGAAAGTAAGGAGCGACATTAAAACTTAAAACGAACAGAAATTACTCCGTATATGAATGGGGCTTTTCCTTCTCAACGCCCCGCTCTTTACGCTAAAGTTTTTTACTGTTTTAAAATGTAGAGTTAAGAGAAAGAGCCAAACTTTAGCGTAAAGAGCGGGGCGTTGAGGAGGAAAAGCCCCTTTCATATACGGAGTAATTTCTGTTAGTTTTAAGTTTTAATGTCGCTCCTTACTTTCATTTAAAAAACTTGTTTTTTTTATTTAATTACATACAGTAATGGTTATTGGGAAGCGTACAGACGTTTTCAGTGGGATTTTTTTGGTTTGGGGTGGGGTTGATTGGAGGGGGCTATGTGGAAGGATCTTTCCTTGGAGGAATACGTCATGGGGGAAGAGAAATTCAATGAAAAGGGCGCGAGATTTTTTAGCATTACTATAAAAAAAAACAATTAAAAATAAACATGAAAGTTTTTTCAATTGAAAGTAAGGAGCGGCATTAAAACTTAAAACGAACAGAGACTATTACGCATATGAGGGGTTGTAAAAATACTTTAGCATAAAGAGCGAGGTATTAAGGAGAAGATAAGTACCTCGCTCTTTATGCTAAAGTATTTTTAGTAATTTAAACTACTTATTCTACGGCCTTTCTGATTCGGGGGTTCTTCTTAAAGAATTGGGACAAAACTTAAGAACGAGGGACAAACCCCCTCATATACATAATAAAAATATAAGAATATAAAAGTTTGTTACGTAAGTTAATTCTTAATTTACGTATATTTTTTACTAATAAAAACGTTTGTTAAAAATGAAAAGTTCTAGTTGTCTCTTTAAGTAACCAAAAAATTGGAGGGCAACAGGGCTCCTTCCCCAACCCTTATTTCTCAAAATCGTCTGATCAAAACTAAGAGAAAGCCATTTACCCAAAAAAAGAATTAATATGCAAATTTCATTTTAATAATTTATGTGCGGAGAGCCCAAATCAAACATACATAAATTCAAATACGTTCAGAAATTAAAGAAAAAACTAGTTTTTTCAACTGAAAGTAAGGAGCAACATTAAAACTTAAAACGAACAGAAATTACTCCGTATATGAAATGGGTTGTCCCCTCCGCAATGCCTCGCTCTTTACGCTAAAGTTTGACTCTTTGCCACAGTTCTACTTTTTAAAACAATTAAAAACTTCAGCGTAAAGAGCGAGGGATTGCGGGGGGGCTAGCCATTTCATATACGGAGTAATTTCTGTTCGTTTTAAGTTTTAATGTCGCTCCTTACTTTCAGTTAAAAAATCTAGTTTTAAGAATTATTCATAAGAATTCATACGAGTTTATGAATTATTTGTCTGGTGTAGGAATCAAACGCAAGACCTGAGATTTCCTTAGATATAAGAACAATACGTTAGCCATCTGAACTAACAAGTGAATGATAATATTATGCTCTTAGAAATACATTCTAAGCAATAGGTTACATGCACTTGCTATGCCATTGAATTGTATTTTTGTCGTAGGCTTAGTACAAGAGGTTGTTTTTCATACAGTTTGGTTTTGCCGAAACACATTTACAGTCCCTTTAGCTACCATATCATGTTTCATTAAAAAAAAATTTTCCTCCCTACTAGTTATTCTAAGACTTTTGAAATAAGTCCATGCATTGTTTTTGAACCCAAGCCTTAAGATGATTAAATAAAAAAAACAAGTTTTTTCAACTGAAAGTAAGGAGTGACATCAAAACTTAAAACGCACAGAAATTACTTCGTATATGAAAGAGGCTGCTTCCTCATCAACGCCCCGCTCTTTACGCTAAAGTTTGACTCTTTCTCTCAATTCTTCTTTCTAAAACAGTAAAAAACTTTAGCGTAAAGAGCGGGGCGTTGATGAGGAAGCAGCCTCTTTCATATACGAAGTAATTTCTGTGCGTTTTAAGTTTTGATGTCACTCCTTACTTTCAGTTGAAAAAACTTGTTTTTTTTATTTAATTTCTGAACGTTTTTGAATCAATGCATGTTTTGATTTTGGCTCTCCGCAGAGGAATAATCAAAACGAAATTTGCATATTTTTTTTTTGGCTCAATGGCTTTCTCATAATTTTGATCGAATGATTTTGAGAAAAAAAGAGCGGGGGACGAAGCCTAGTTGCCCCCCGATTTTTTGGGTAATTAAAAAGGCAACTAGAACTTTAAATTTTTTACGAATCTTTTTATTGGTAAAAGATTTACGTAACTTATAAATTACCTTACGTAAAGAACTTTTGTATTCTCATGTTTTTATTACATATATGAGGGGATTCGCCCCATCGTCAGTACCTCGCTCTTTACACTAAAGCTTAAATTTTATCCCAATTCATTAAGAATGACCCCCTGAATCACAAAAGCCGTAGAATAAGTAGTTGAAATTACCGAAAATACTTTAGCGTAAAGAGCGAGGTATTAGAAGGAGGTGAGCCCCTCATATGGGTAATAATTTCTGTTTGTTTTAAGTTTTATTGCTGTTCCTTACTTCCAGCTGAAAAAGCTTTTTCACTTTTATTTTTTAATTGTTTTTTTTTAAATAATGCTAGTAAATCCTGCTCTCCCTTCATGGAAATTTTCTTCTCCCATTACAAATTCTCGAAGTAAAGTTCCCCCAGCATATCCCCCTCTTCTCAACCCCTCCCCCAAACCAAAAAAAATCCTCCTGAAAACGCCTGTATACTTCCCAATAACCATTACTATATGTAAGCACCGGTCAAAGTTTGTAACTTGTAGCCCCTCCCACGGGGACTGTGGGGGAGTAAGTCGTCCCCAAACACATAGTTATAAGGTTTTTCAACTACGCTGAATGAAATGGCTATCTCAGAATTTTGATCCGTTGACTTTGGGAAAATAATTAGCGTGGGAGGGGGCCTAGGTGCCCTCCAATTTTTTTGGTCACTTAAAAAGGGCACTAGAACTTTTCATTTCCGTTAGAAGGAGCCCTCTTGCAACATTCTAGGACAACTGGGTCGATACGATCACCCCTGGGAAAAAAAACAAATAAACAAATAAACACGCATCCGTGATCTGCCTTCTGGCAAAAAATGCAAAATTCCACATTTTTGTAGATAGGAGCTCGAATACGTTCTCTGATACGCTGAATCTGATGGTGTGATTTTCGTTAAGATTCTATGACTTTTAGGGGGCGTTTCCCCCTATTTTCTAAAATAACGCAAATTTTCTCAGGCTCGTAACTTTTGACGGGTAAGACTAAACTTGATGAAACTTATATATTTAAAACCAGCATTAAAATGCGATTCTTTTGATGTAGCTATTGATATCAAAATTCCATTTTTTAGAGTTTTGATTACTATTGAGCCGGGTCGCTCCTTACTACAGTTCGTTACCACGAACTGTTTGATTATTTGTAGATTACGCATAATAAATACGACAGGGTCCATCTCTCCTTCAAAATTTTTTCTGGTTGTGAACAAGAAATGGATAGGACGGTATCGTAATGAATATGACTGGGCCCATACCCCTCCCCTCTTAAAAAACCTCGTAAAGGAAAACACGTCTCGTCGTTCGAAAAAATCGTCGAAGTAAAAAAAGGTTACGAAGGAAAAAATGTCTTGAAGTTAAAAAACAATGTCTCAAAGAAAAAAACGTCAAGAAGAAAAAATACCTCGAAGTTAAAAAAATCACGAAGAAAAAATTTCTCAAAGTTAAAAATGTCACAAAGAAAATGTCACGAAAAAAAGAACCTCTCGAAGTCAAAACAAACGTCTCGAAGTTAAAAAATCATGACGAAAAAATTTCACGAGGTAAAAACTAAAGGGTTCGAAGTTAAAAAAAAATGTCACGAAGAAGAAAGTCTCGAAGTGAAAAATAGTATTTTGAAAAAAAAACTTCAAAAAAAAGAACAAACATCTCGAAGTTTAGAAAAAACTTCCAGAAGAAAAACACGTCTCGAAGGTAAACTAAACGTCACGAAGGAAAAAAACGTCTTGTAGTTGAAAAAGTCATGAAGAAAAAATAATATCTCGAAGCCAAAAAATGCCACAAAGAAAAAAAAATCTCGAAGTTTAAAAAAAAAATCTCGAAAAAAACATCACTAATAAAAACATCTCAAAGTTAGATAAAAAAAGGTCTTGAAGAAAAAAGAAAAAGAAAAAACAACGAGTCGAAGCTACAAAAAATGTCACGAAGAAAAAAACCGTCGCGAAGAAAAAACGTCTTGTAGTTGAAAATAGTCACAAGGATAAAACGTCTTGAGGTTAAACAATGTCAAGAAGAAAAAAATGTCTCGAAGTTAAAAAATCATCCTGAATAAAAAACGTCACGAAGAAAGAACATCTTGAAGTTAAAGAAAAGGTCTCAAAGAAAAAAGTCACAAAGAAAATGCAACGTCTCGAAGTTACAAAAAACGTCACGACGAAAAAACCGTCACGGAGAAAAAAGTCTCGCATTTAAAAAGCGTCATAAAGAAAAATTTCTCGAAGTTAAAAATTGTCAAGAAGAGCTTTATTTCTAGATTGAAATAAAAATATTTTACTGAATGTTAAGCATCTGTAAAAGCTGTTACCCTCAAATAATGCACTTCAGACAAAACACAATCCCCAAAAAGGGCAAAAGCAACAAAATAAGCCCAAGCCTGAAAGTCCCAAGGATCGAATCTTTTAATTGATGACTGAGTACCAAAAGGTTTAAACAAAATCACTTGTGCATACAGAAAAATCTCGGTAAATTCCGTGTGTTTTAGCTTCTAACTGAGTATCAAAATTTAATAAAAGCACTTTTGACTTCAATAAATTCAGGTAGCTGTTAAATTCCGAGTATTTTAGTTGAGGGCTGATTACCAAAAAATACTTTTGACTACAACAAACTCAGCTAGCTGGTAAACTCCGAGTGTTTCAGTTGCCGAATGCATATTAAAAAAATCTAATAAAAGTTCCTTTTTTAGCACAGTAAACTCAGCTACTTTGTAAATTCTGAGTCTCCTAATTGGTGACTAAGCATCAAAGAATTAAATAAAAACACTTTTAAGTATAACAAAATCAGCTAGTTGGCCAATTGCGAATGTTTTAGTTTCTTACTAAGTATCAAAAAATTTAATAAAAGCACTTTTAACTACAAACCACTTAGGTAGCTGATAATTTTCTAGTGTTTTAGTACCATCGACAGTTTAGCAACAGATACAGTCAATGAACTGAATGATACCAATGACGACACATATTGAACCTGTGACTGACGCCATTTTAAAAGTCGTGTATCACTCCGAAACGGAATGAGAGCCATGCCAAGAGAAAACATGATGAATCGTTTTATAGAACTAAATCAAAGCATTCTTTTTTTATGATGATATTCACGAACACAAAATGTTTGACAAGCTAAGTTATGCATAACAATTTCCACGCTTCATTTCCGTGCAATAGATACTGAAAGTTTTATGACTCCTCCCAGCGATGAATTCTACGGTTTTGTGACTCCTCCCCGCAGTGAAATCAGCCGGTCTTAGAACCACTCCACCTAATCATAGCAAAAAACCAAACTGTATAAATATTACAGTCAATGAACTCTGGTAAAATTAAATGGTTTAGTTGGTAAATTCTGAATGTTTTAGTTGCTTACCGAGTATCAAAAAAATATAATAAAATCACTTTTAAATACAACAAACTGAGGTAGTTGACAAATTTCGAATATCTTAGCACCATCGACAGCTTAGCAACAAATACAGTTAGTTATCTGAATGATACCAACAACAAACCACATATTGTGTTGCGAGAGCAACACTTTGGTTTTGTCCCTTTTTTTCTTTTTCTTTTTTTTCCTATGTCGCAGATCTCAGCTTATTCCTGGAAACTGGTAAGGGTCCAACCTTTGCGGTTTTTACGAAAAGCGTGGACCTCAGGCCGGATTGATGAATATGACATTACATTTTGGAAAGCTCCACAGAACTCTTGCCCGGAGCCAAAAAGGATGGCTTTTGCTTGTCCTCGAGCCAGAGCCTATGGTGTCTTTTAGAGCCTATAAGTGCTCTTATTAAATTTTTGATACTCAGTAAGCAACTAAGCCATTCGGAATTTACCTACCTGCTGAGTTTGTTGTACTTAAAAGTGTTTTTGTTTAATTTTTTGATAGTTAGTCACCAATAAAAAGACTCAAAATTTACCAAGTATCTGACTTTCGTGTACTAAAGAAGTACATTTATTATTTTTTTGATATGCGGTCGGTAACTAAAACACTCTGAATTTACCAGCTATCTAAATTTGTTCTATTCAAAAGTGCTTTAATAATTTTTTCATGCTCAGCCAGCAGCTTAAACTCTCAGAATTTAACAACTACCTGAGTTTATCTAGTGGAAAGTGCTTTAATCAAATTTTGATACTCAGTCAACAGCTATGATATTTGGAATCTACCTAATAGCTGAGTTTGCTAATTTTTGGTACTCAGTCATCAACTAAAGGACTTGATTCTTTGGATTTTTAGACTTGGGGTTGTTTTATTGTGTTATTTCCTTTTTTCGGGGTTGAGTTATGTCTGAAGCTTATTATTTGAGGATAACGGCCCTTACAGATGCTATAGATGCAGTAAAATATTCCTATTTCAATATTATCATCCATCATAGCTTGGTTTGAAACTATGAGTGCGATTTCTTCTGGTGACAAGTCTAGAAATAAAGTTCTTCGTTACGCTTTTTAAATCTCTTTTTGACATTTTTTAACTTCGGGACTTTTTTTCTTTGCGACGTTTTTTCGTCTTGCCTTTTTGTAACTTCGAGATTTTCTTCTTATTTATCTTGGAGACCTTTTTTGAACTTCGAGGCGTGTTTTCCTTCGTGACATTTTTTCTTCGAGATGTTTTTTTCTAATTTCGAGACGTTTATTCTTCGTGACGGTTTTTACTTCAAGTTTTTTTTCCTTCATGATGTTTTTTTACTTCGAGATGCTGTTTTTTCTTCGTGACGACGCTCTTTTTCTTCGCGATGCTTTTTTCACTTTGAGACGTTTTTATTTCTTCATGACGTTTTGTTTTAATTTTTGGAAGCTGTTTTACTTCAGGACATTTTTTCTTCGCCACGATTTTTCTAGCTTGAAGACATTGTTTCTTCTTGTTTACGTTTCTTTTCTTCGTGACGTTTTTAACTTCAAAACATTTATTAAAGATATTTTTTACATCGAGACGTTTTTATTTCTTCGTGTCGTTTTGTTTTAATTTTGAGATGTTTTTTTTATAGATTTTTTATTTTCCTCGAAACGTTTTTTTTACTTCGATAAGTTTTTATTTTCTCTTGACGTTTTCTTTTAACTGTGAGATTTTTTTTTTAACTTCGAAACATTATATGCTTCTAGACGTTTTTTCTTTGTAAAATTTTCTAAAACTTTGAGACATTTGTTTTTCTTTGTGACATTATTTCTAGTTTTGTTTCTAATTACGAGAAGTTTTTTTCCTTGTGAAGTTTCTTAACGTCGAGACGTTTTCTTTTGACTTTGTGAAGTTTTTCTCTTTATGAAGTTTTTAATCTTCAATACGTTTTTGTTTTAACCTCGAGACGTTTTTTCTTCGTGATGTTCTTCTTCGAGAGTCTGTTTTTTTTTACCTTCGAGAGGTTTTTTCTTCATGACATTTCGTAACTTCGAGATGCTTTTTCCTTCCTGAGGTTTTTCAACTTGGAGACGTTTTTTTTCTTCGTGATGTTTTTTTTTTCTTAGAGGTGTTGTTTGAACTTCGGTATGTTTTTCTTTGTGACATTTTTAAAAAATGAGAAGGGTTTATGGGGCCCAGTCATATTCATTACGGTACCGTGTCTATCCATTTTTAGTTCAAAATCAGAAAAAATATTTTAAGGGGAGATGGACCCTGCCGTGCTCATAATCAGTATTCTACAAATAATCAGTAGGGCTTGGGGTCAAAAATAATCCATGGACTTAATTCAAAAGTTTAAGAATAACTGGTAAGGAGGCGAGTTTTTTTAAATGAAAGATAATAGATGACATACAATTACCTGCATTATGGTAACTTAAAGCATTGTAAATGTGCTTCGATAAAACAAACCTGTATAAAAACAACCCCTTCTGCTAAGCATACGACAAAAAAATACAATTCAATGGTATAGCTAGCGCATGAAACCTATTTCTTAGAATGTATTTCTAAGAACGTAATAATATCATTGACTTGTTGGTTCTGATGGCTAACGCATCGTTTTCTTATTGAAGGAAATCACAGGTTTCACGTTCGATTCGTGGACCACACATATAATTCATAAATTCAATGGGCATGGTCAGAAGTATTAAAAGGATAATCCTCGTTTCATTTGATTTTCAATTCATCAGGTGATATGTGGTTTTTTTTTATAAGTATATTTCTAAGAACAATTTCCTAGTATTTACTTGTTAGCTCAGTTGACTAACACGTCTTCTTTTATTGTTAGGAGTCTCAAGGACATATCCTACTCCAATCCAATATTTTTAAATCACTGGAAATCACTTTGCGAACATCTTTGATCATGATGCAATCTGTTTCACAATAATATTAAGAAAGGGAAACCCTTTTTTCAGGGTTTGTTCAGAGTTTATTGTTGCTCAAGATTGCCTTAGGAAATCGCTATTACCGGTTTTGTTCAGACTTCATTGGTCTTCAACTACACCATTAGAATCACCTTGTCCAAGTCATTGACGCTCAAGAGTAGCCTACATTAGGGCTGTATCATTGCGCAACTAACACTCGAGGCCAGAGGAATCAGTTATGCAAAGGTCCAGTGACTCTCAAGAGTACCTTAGAAAATGGCCTTGCTAGAGCTCGTTGATCCTCAAGAGTACCTAAGGCAATGGCCTGTACAAGTGAGGGGCTACTTACTTTCTGGCAATGGCAGCACACAAAGTACTACCGAACAATCTACTGATGTGACGCTTCTATTTTTTAAAGCATATTCCGAGAAGGCTCATATATAAAATAATTTTTGTCAGTATTTTATCCGTAAGTGCCAAATAGTACTAAAGATCGCACTTTTGGTGCCACTTAAGTAGAAAATTTTGGAAGTATAAATCAGTATCATTGCAATAACTATGGTTCCAAGCCCTTAACTAGAGGCTTATAAGAGCCCCTCGCGTATACTCTCCCTCCAAACCCTCTTAGCAAGTTCTAAAAATCGTGTACTCCTCTCAAAAACAAAAGAATATCTCGAAAAAAATATGCTAAAAACTAAAAACTTTTCAACTAAAAATAAGCCAAAAATTTAAGCTTGACTGATGAGCAGTTTTCTGCTCTTCTTTAAATTTTGGAAAATACTTTTTTGTGGTCATATCATTGGAAAAAGCAATTTTTCACTTTGAGAAGAAGGGGGACACAACTGAAAGTGCATTTTATAGAAATATGCTGTCAAGTCAAATTTATAAAAAGCGAATAGGTATAAAAATAAGCTTTAAATTAGCCTTTAAACAGCTTTCTTTTGTTAAAGTAACCCTTCATTTTCTGCTAGTCAGTAGGCGGCCTCCCTGGAAGTTCCCATTTCCTTCAGATCTTTTTTTATGACGTCCTCCTACCCCAAGCGAAGACGGCCTGTTTGTTGTTCAGCCCTAGACGGTTGGCCAAAAAGGACAATCTTTGGCAATCTGTCATCCTACACCCACACAAAGTGTCCGAACCATCTCAACCTTTCTTTTATTATAGCCCTAGAAAGCGGGATTGAACCACAATTTTCGCACAGCCCACCTTTTGAAATACGGTCAGTCAGGGTACCCAGAACAATCCGGTGGCAATTTCTTTGGAAAATACCTATGCTTCAGAGCCATATTTGACCAATGTCACCACTGTAGCTTTTAATATTATATTCTTGGTTTGCAGACTTATCTTTCTAGTCTTCTAAACTTTTTTTACTGTGAAAAAAAAAAACCCGAGCCTTGGCTATTCTACTTTTAATATCTTCACTGCTTCCACCGTCTTTACTAATAATACTACCAAGGTAAGTAAAGCCGGCCACCTAATCAATCTTTTCGTTACCCAACATCACCTTTTCATCTTCACTTATTGCCAGCCCTAGTGACTTAGTCTTCTTAGCATTAATTTTCAAACCTACTCCAGCACCTTCGATTCGCAAAACCTCTAAAAGTTCATTTATTTTGCTTCCACTTTCATCTAGGATGCTTCAATCATCAGTATAGTCCAAGTCCAGTAGAGTTTTTTCTCCCCATTTGATTCTGTGATTTCCCCTCACCTCTCCTGTGCCCCTTAAGACAAAGTATATCAGAATGACCCATTTGAAGGTGGATAGACCACAACCCTGCTTAACTACTGATTTGATACAAAACCAGCTGCTGACCTCATTTCCTACCATAACCACAGCAGTGTTATTCTTCTACATAGCGCTATTCACTTTAATGCGTTTGACCATTTAATGTGTTTGCCCAATCAGGAACTTCTCAAATATTAGCCTAAGAGTAGAAATTTGGTCGATACATCCTCTACCTTTTCTAAAACCACTTTGTTTCTCTTGAACACTTTATCTACAGCATCTACCAGTCTAAAAAATATCATATTAATAAGTAATTTGCAACCTACAGAGACCAGCCTAATACCTTCATAATTACCACATCCACACTTGTCACCTTTCTTATACAGTGGTTTGATTAAAGTTTTCTGAAAATTGTTAGGTACTTACTCTTTCAAAAATTATATTCATAGTCTTTAGTAACTAATTTCTAACCTCAAAGCCGCCATATATAAGAAACTTATGTGCCACACTATCAGCACCATGAGCCTTATTCTTTTTTTCCTTTTATTACTGTCGCTAATTATTCCTCTCAAAACAAATCTTCCTTCACATCCAAGGTATCACAAACTTTTTCATTTTCCTCTATATCTTTTCCTGCAGCTCTATCTTGGTTTAGCACATTCTCAAAAGGTTCTGCCAATCTCTCTTTAACTCTTTCCTTATCACTAATCGTTGTCCCATTCCTATCTTTAACTGGGACAAGTTTGGATTGACTGCTCACTCTCAATTTATTAACATACCAGTACAATATTTTATTATTATGCTGTCTAGCGTGATCTCCCAGATCCTCGGCAATTTTATCTATGGCATCCACTTCACACCTCCTTATTCCATATTTATATGCTTTATCCACTTTCTTTACTTTCTTTTGGTTTTCATATGATCTATCACCCAGACAATTCTTGTACAAGCCCCTTCTTTTCTCCATTAAACTTAAAGCTTTTTCACTAGTATTCCTAGTTTTATTTTGAAAATGTGCACCAACAAAACTATATAAATTTTCTACACATTGTAATCTTGGTTTTCTAATTTACGTTTTTGAACAAGAATTGTATCCCATGACAAGTTAAAAAGCCTTATTTTTGCGTTTGTGCAAAGACAATGAAAATGTTAAACATACCTTTTTGTTCTGAATATTACAGTATATGACAGTATAAGATACAAACTAAGAATGACACAAAACATTGGACTCGACATATATTAGAGACTTTCAAACCAACGACGGAGACGCTCAAGTGCTTTCTATGGAATTGTTTACATTGAGCTGTAGCTTTGTTTTACCTGCCTGCTGCACCGCGACCTTGAAAAAGAAGCAGAAATGTAAGAATTATTCAAAGTATATTCTAATCCATTTAATGAAAACTATGCTGTGATAATCTCCGCAATTTAACAAAATCTGTGAGATGTCCTTATATCAAAAATAAACAGTCCACTTGCTTATTATTAAGTTTAGCTGTTTCTCTTTTCTTGCTATTACCTTCTTCTTAAGAACGTCAGCTAATCGTGTCTATGTATTATTTTGGATAATTATTTTAAATCATGCGATTCTTTGTGAGCCTCCATCCGATTCTGTCGTACGTCTGTTCCGCCAGAAAAAAATCGTGTCGGGATTGACACAGCAGGGGGAACCAGGGTAACACGTTTATGGAATAGAATTGGACTGTTTTTCTTTGACTATGGTTTCTTGATAGGAACGTTTTCTTCGATCCTTCTGAAATGATGATGATGAATTTCAAATAAATAAATAAAATATTAAATGATTAACAGATAATGGCCTCGAATCCACGGAAGTTTAGTGAAAAAATAGCTTTGCACAATCAAAAACAAAAAGAAGAAACAGAGGCTTTTGAAAAAGTTATGAGGGATGTAACTAGTGTTGTGAGGGTAAGTCAAAGGAGCATGCCTATTTTTCAATTTAAACAATATCCTTTGGCTTACATACCTAAATATTTTTGCTTCTTTGCTTAACTCATGTAAAAATCAGAATAAATTCAGTTTGATTTTCCAATGATTTTAGTTCTCTGTTCAGGCCTAGGCTACTTAGGTTAATTTTCTTAAAGTTGAGATTAGCTGAAAGTTTGAATAGTTAGATAGGATTGGCAGGCTATAATCTTGGAAATTTTTTTTTCAACATTTAGGTTTTGACAGAAGTTACCTCCACATCCTACCTTATTTAATTATAATTATTTCACTTCAGAATAGGCTACTTCCTAAGATTAAATATAGACAAACTAAGTCTCTGTGATTTAGGTATTCTAACTTAAAAGTTGTTTTCTAACTTTTAGATCCTGTGTCCAAGATTAGGTTCAAGCTTTAAACATCTCCCCAATATTAGGCGCCATATTGGAGCCCATTCAATAAAATCAGACCTGGTTCCATTTTGTCCTGTGGTGGTGCAGTGGTTTTGACCTTAGCTTGGTAATACGGGACCCAGAAATAGAATCATGCTGCAGTAACGCAATACAGGGCCAATGCAGGGACCTTAGTAGTCAAGAAGCATTGTTAATCTGATACAATACAAATTAGGCTCCATTGTAAAATTCTAGTTAATTGACTTCTTACTATCTCAGTAAGGGTTTAGGCTAGGAAAATGAAACTTTCAGGGATGAATCTACAGAATTAAGTATATCCTGGGAAGGTATTTTTAAGCAACTACCTTCACTCCTCCCTCTAGAGGGCCCTGACCTTTGATGACCTTTAAAAATATGTGTGTTACAATAGTGAAACCTTGCAAAATAGATCTTCTGCTTAATTGAAGTACAACAAAATTGTTTTCAGCTCCATAACTTTGCTCAATTCCATTTTATAAGGCTTTAAAGATATGCAAATACATTTCCTAAATTTTCAAAAAAATACATTGATCTTATTCTACTTTAGTATCTTGTTCTACTTGTCTACTTTAGTATTTTGTAATACATAAGTATCTTATTCTACTTTGCTAGTTAAAAGATGAACATATTACTTAATTCACCTTTTGAAACTGATCCCAAATAAACTAGGTCAAATCACTACACTTACAAATGTGCCCCACCCCATAATAAGGCCAGATATACACCTTAATTACCTTGGTTTGCACTTTGGAGTAGCAGGAGAAAAGTGCTGTTGATGTCAATTTTTGACAGATGGCTTAAAGAGCTTCTATGAATGTCCCCTCCTGTCTGTGCCAATATTTTGGGAAGTTGATAAATGAATTGGGGGGTTTGTTGTTAACTAAGCTTATATGTCATAAGCATATCAGCTCTTTGTCACTAGTAAATCAGTGTAGATAATTTCAATTTCTTCAAATGTTCATCATAAAGCTTGTCACTCATCTTTGTTACTGCCTTTGTAGCTCTCCTTTGCACCCCTGCCATAAGCTGTACATCACCCCTGTATCATGGTGATGCCATGCATATTCCTACAAGCACTCATCTGACAAGGGCATTGTACAACCCCACCAAAACATAAGGAAACCTACTGGATGTAGTTTTTTCAAGGGTGCTAGGACAAAGTTTACATAAGATGCAGTCTTCTTGCAGTTTGAATAGAATTGCCACTGGTTATCAACAATGTTTCCAAGATCCCTTTTTTCACTCACTTTGCAGCTCTTGAATATTGTTAACAGCTGGATTGACCATGGTACACTTGAAAGCTGGATTAAACTTGCCAAAAAGAATGACATTTGTCAATATCAGAGCTCATGTGCCATGTATATATTGGCTATATACAAAGCTTTTGTAAGTTTGATGGTTTGCATTATTCTTTATATTTATATCCCACCAACAGTTTGTTCACAGTACCAAATAAATAGTTTTGGTACTTAGATGTTATCCCATCCACACTCAAGTTTTTGATCTGAGTAAAACCAGTTCCTCCATCTGCATTTGGAGATAGTTAGATTAGCTTAAGTGAGATAAACTACTATACAAGCATATTTTAACTAAATATTTAATATATATAGAGTTAGTTAGATATTTAATATAATGCATTCTGGGTTCCCTGCTTTCCATAATTTCCTGTTGTAGTTTCCATAATTTTGTTACTAAAGTATTATATTTTCATCAGATTTTGGTATATTTCATTATGATTAACCTAATTTCACTTCTTGAGCATAGTTGGGATAATACACAAGTATCATAATTTTTTTTAGGCTTTATTTTGAACTTGAACAAAAATTATAGCCTAGAAAAGTTTTTTTTTCTAGGGGTAAGATACATATAGATCTGTCTTTTATTCAATTTCCTAAGCTTTTTGGAAAACAATTTCCAGAGTATAATTCAGGTTATTAATGCTATACAGATTTTCTGGGCTGTTTCTACTTTAGTTCACAGTTTACCCACCATATTACGGTTTATTTTCAATATTATAAAGTTTTCTCTATGTTTCAACTTGATAGCAAAATTATCCTATTTGGTAAGAAACCAAAATTTTGGAGACCCTCTGCCTTTTTTGCATATTTTTTTCTGCTCCTTTGGATGTTCAATTTAGTAACTCAATACAACACTGTTGCTTAGCAACAGTAAATTTGGTTTTATACTAATTGATATTTTAGCACTTTAAAATCTTACATTCTTTAAAATCTTATGAATTATGATTTAGCTAAGACTCAAAACACATTACTTTGGACTCATTTAGATAAATTTATGTTGTAAGACAGAAATCAAATCAAAAATAAATAAATATGGAATACTAATTTAGAATTTTCTATATTTGTTGCTCTTTCCAAATATAACATTCACTGCCTGGTGGGGCATAGATAGAACCCTAGGATATATTGATTTTTCTTTTGCCTGGTAGTGGGTGGGGGAAAAACAACAGCAGTGGTTCTTATTTAGAAAGGGTATTCAATAGGAAATCAAATTGTTTTTTTTTTTTTTTTTTAGCTGTTTCCTATCTTATAACATAAATTTACCCTAATTTATGCTGAAAGTTTCAGTTGTATAACATAAAGTTCATCCAAGGTCAATGCAGTACCTGTAGGAAGGGAAGAGGTAGAGGCAGATACTGAAAAAGACATTCACAGTACATAATTTAGACTCTGGATCCTGTCCTATAACCTTCATTCACCTAGCTAAAATGCTTTCAAAAAAAGCCAAAAGCCCCTTTTCTAGAATTTTACTAAATTCTGTGATTGTGACATATTTTCATCTGAAGAAAATTTTCAAAGAGAATCATGATTGATTTGTCCTCAGCTATATCCTGTCTGTTTTTGAAGTCCTTATACCAGTAAAAAACCTGATCTTTTGACTTGGCATTGTCTCCATGAACCTGCTCAGTCAAGGAAAGAGCCTCTAAAGCAGTGTTGTCAAAGAGAAGAAAGAATATGATGACTTTTCACTGCTCTATTGACCACCCCCTTTTTGTTTATTATCCTACAACAAAAATGAAAAAGAAACTTGTTTGGACTAAAATTGATTATTGCTCTCTTACTGCCAAAAAGTGGCTGCCACATGAAATGGCTATCTCTATCCATAAATAGTATCTAGAGGTGACTGGAATACTGGGTAACAGCCATTCTTATTTCTTTTTGAACAATGTGTATAGTATTGGTACATGATTCCTTTTTCTGAACTGGATGCTTTGATAACACAAGAGTAATGTCATTTTATTGTCTATTCAGCTCATATTTCAAATATAGTTGTTACTGCTGTGACAATGGCATATGACCTCCTCCCCCTCTAATGCCTGGATATAGCTCTAGCCAATTGTTTTTATCTTTATTCCTGTCAAAATATCCTTTTTTCCAAGCAGTGTGAACCATTAAAATCAATTTTTAGTTTATATAGCCCAGGGCTGTATCAGTATACTAGGGGGGGGGGACATTATGTGGTTTTCTTAATACCAAGTTTTGTGTTTGGGAGAGTGTGTAAAATAAGGAGGGGAAACAAGTCATGTCCTTGCAGTTCAAAGATTACCTTAATTACCTTAATCCATCTGAGAGCTTTAAGGTCTTCCAGACCTGTAGTGCTCTTGAGTTGATGACTGCCAGTTGAACCTCCACTACTTCTTCTCCCACTCTTTGTCAAGTTGGTTTTTGAAGGACTGGATAGAGGGGGCACTGACAGTTGAATTTTTCAGTTTATTCCAATGATTTATGAAAAGAATCTCGAAAAGAACTCTTCGCGAAAAGAATGTATGGCGAGTTTTAGATTGGGAGCTTGACTTTGGTAGCTTCTTGGAGTGTCCTCTTGTGTTGTACTGGCTGGTACTGAGATTGCCACCAAAGATTGCTGACTTTTTGTTCTGTAGCTTGTAAGTAAGCATCATATCGCTGCACAAGCGTCAGTAAACCAGAGTGGGTAGTTTGAGGTAGTTGAGGCAGTCCTCATATGAGGTTGATGCTAGGCTTTTTATGCATTTTGTTGCTCTTCTCTGTACATTTTTGATGAGCCTCACATCTTGTTGATAAGAAGGACCAGCAAGACACATGCCAACATCAAGATAGGTCTGACGAGAGCCTTGTATAATTTTATAAATATAGATGCCTGTCTGCTGTTGATGGTTTGTTTTAGTAGTCCAAGACTGGAGCTTGCATGGGAAACAACATGCTGGACATGGCTGTGAAATTTAAATTTATCATCAATAATGACACATAGATCCCTTTCTTCTGCTCTGTTCATTAGTTGCTCTCTTATTTTACCAGGAAATCAAATTTTTTAATATCAGTATCATTATACAAATCCACAGGGGGATACCTTGGGAGAAGTGTATTATCATATTCATCAATAGCTTATAATAGGCTAACAAAGACCAAAAAAATAACTGCTCAATCAAACTTAACAGATTGTAAACTCTATTTAGCTAAATTGCTGGGAAAATCCTGCATTGAATGATAAAACTTAAGACGTTAACAGAGCACTTGGTCACACCAAAAATAGTGATTTATCTAGGCAAACACTTCATCACAATCATCACCCAATGATTGTACTTGGGTGGCATACTTGCTTGCTTTTATTGGAATATAAATAAGTAAACCTGTATTTTGCTAAAGAAGCCACTATATAACATTTTACTTCTTTATGAAAAAACAAGGCAGGATTTAAACTGATTTATAACGCTGTTTTTAGCTTTAGTTCATGGGTACAACTTGGGTTTTGATTTTTTTTTTTTGGGTAGGGGGGGATATAAAGAATCTGCCAACAAGATCATCCAGTATGCCCACACATGCTGACACATAAGCTAAATTAAAGTAAAAACGTGACACTTTGGAGCTTTGGAGAGGGGGGGTCATCCCCCTCCCTCCACCTTGGGCATACCCTTGCTTTAGCTATCATCAAACTTATTTCTTCTTTCATGAGATTATTTTTTCTTATAAAGAGGGCTTTCAGGAGAAAAACTATGACATCTGGATACAATTCTATTTCAGTTCTTAGCAAGATAGCTGTTTCCAAAAGCTATTGGACAGTAGTAGTTGGACATTTTGTGTTCATTAAAAATCATGTTTTGAGACCTTCAAACATTTAAATTGCCCCCTCCCCCCCAAAAAAATGAGAAATTAATTATTATATATCTTATGCCCTGTGATTATTTGGATTTGGACCCCTCTTGCCCTCCCAATAAAAATGCTGGATATTCGCCCCTGTGTATTGTATCATCATAATTTGCAGCTTGAAGCAGTCTAAGGATTTCTCCTTGTAGAGCTCTAGAGTTGACAATTTGAGTTGTATTCAGGATTCTTTAGTGACCAGGTGCACTATTCTGATTCATAGCCTTCCAGTTGAGTTTACACTCCTTGGAGGATCACTGTTTGAAGATGTCCACAGATTCAGCAGTAACAGTTTCTTCAGAAAGTTTATTCCCCTTGTTGACAATTTTTTAGGAAAAGAATTGAGTGCAGATTCTGGATAATGCAGGCTGCTTAACAAGTTTTCACTGATGACTTCTAGTTCTTCAGTTAGGACCAACAGTGGGAATTAATGCTGGGAGAGTATTAGCGCTCAATAACTTGTAGGCTGAAATGACATCCCCTTTATTTCTCATGTAAACAAGTGTAGGGAGATTCAGCTTTGATAGTCCTACAGGGTAGGTCTCATAGGGATTCGTTTTTTTTTTAATTCAGTTGATAGCACAGAGAAAAGGAGAGGAGGGGCGGCTACCTGAGGGTTGGTGGCTACTTGTAAGTGTTTTTACATTTACTGGGTGGGTGCCAATATCAATTCCATAGGCGGAGGCTAGATAATTATACAGGAAAACAGAATGATCAGTCTGGGGGGGGGGATTCCACACGCAATAATATTCAAGCGTCTTCAAAACGCTGATGCTCAGAACAAGCAATCTGAAGAACATTTTTCTTGGTCAAGACGTCTACAGGAACTTTAGACAGCTCTGTAGTCACCATGGAAGCCACTAGGTCCTGGACAGTTGACACAGAGCATACAGATAGAAGCAAATTTTCTATATGTGATACTCTACTTGTAATAGCACAGACTTGGACAGAAATGTCACTGTTGATGTCAATCTTCAGCTGGGAAAGGGGTAGGGTTAATTGACCAGTAGTAGCAAACACTTTTTTTTTTATCTTCCCTGAAAGTTTTCAATGTATCCATGACAGAAGCTGGTAATGCTATCATAGCCTGATCACTACTAGAGGGAGGAGGAGGGATTGACTTTACAGGTTGGGCAGGACTAGGTACATGTAAGTGACAATATCATTTTACCTAACAGTTTATATTCACTAGGAAACAGGGCTGCGCATTCACCACTGATCCATTTCTCAAAAATGTCACACTGAATGGCTGGAAGACCCCTCATTCAATTCAGTTGTACCATCTGCACATTTATCATGGCCTTTAGCTGGGCTGATATGTTTGAGTTTGGCCCTGTTGGATATAATAAAATACTAATTAATAATACCTCTTTGTAATAACTTCCCAGCTGTCACTAATTCAATGACTTAGAATTAAGGCGAATGCTTCTTAAAAGTTGAGGCAGGCACTTGGCTTACTGTCTATGCAATGAAAAAAAAAAGATTTACGAATTAAAGATACTGAGTTGTAAATAGGTCCCCGGATTTGAGAAACGATGTATGTTAAATTAATTTTCAAAAACTTCTCTTTTAAATGATTTTTCAAACACACTTAAAGAACAATATTAAAACAAGCAGGTAGTGTTTATACAGAATAACTTGGGATGACTAGGAAGAGATGGATTCTCAGTGATGTGAACTGAAAATCTACACTACTATCTATCTTCTCTGGGGCTGGATTTATCCTCATTCCCCATCATGTAGACACCCTTGAATATATATGCATCGAATTTCTTAATTTTTATTCAAAGAATATTTTCTTCTTTGTTTTGTTGTAACTGTTAGGTGTTTAAGTAAATGGATGTTTAGGTAACCTATTAATAATCCACTTAAAACTGGAATACGATTTCTTCTTACCAGGAAAAGTAGAAAAATTGACATTTTATAACTATTCAAAGACTGCTTCTGTCTCATTGACCTGTTTAGCTTTCATTTCTAGTGTTAAATAATTTCAGTTTTTATTGGTAACAAAAAATTTAGAACGTTTTATAAGGGAAAATTTTCTTCTGCACATCAAAACTTTTTTTTATACATTTTGTAGCCTACATAACAAGTCTTTGTGTTTTTATTAAGTATGAATTACTCTGTTGTGTTATCTTTAATAAATTCAATTTTTCTCTTTGTATTTAATGATTTTATTTGGAAAAAAATGACTTTAATAAAAGATTTACATTGTCTGAACAATCAAAATCATTTTGCCAAAAATTTTGATATGCAGCTATTTAATTATAAGATACAAATTTGATTCATTACCTTACCTTCAGCAAGGAAAAAGTTTCCATATTTTAATATAAAAATGTAACGATTCCAGAGATATCATTCAAGCAATGAAACTTTAATTAGGAGACCCTCTTTATTGTCTTCAGTCATATTGAACATTCGTTTGAGATCCAACTACAAGAATGCACAAGGGATACCTAGGTACAAATTTGGGTTGAGGTGTTAGGCAGTAAAGCTGCTGATTCAACAATTACTATAGTATAGCACAGAAGGAAAAGTTGGGAGTTCACAAAAATATATTGGTTTACACGGAATAATGCTCCAAGAAATGTTAGACCTCAACTTTAACAGTCCAGGGGCTAACATGCTTCTAAGTTTCATAGTTCAGCGAACCCCCAGCTTTTGAAACTTTGAAGGTTGTTAGTGCCTTGGCCAAAAAGTCCAGTATTCGTAAAAAATTGGGAGGAATCTGCTTTACTTATTTCCCTTGCTTGACTAGAGCTATATTTTCATCAAATTTCGGGTGTATCCGGGTTCTTTCTTGTGGATAGCAGGTGGAAGAATTTGCAAATGGCATGCGTCTCTGAAAATAGGCTCCTTGCCAAGTTTTGCTTCGTTAGTTTCAAGCAGGCCAGAGGACTTAGTAAAAGGTTGGAAAAGGGCTGAATGCCTCTGCCTATCCCATTTTTGTGTCACACGAGCCAAAGATACAAGTGGGCCACATGCCCAATTGGTGGCTAACCGATGTAACACGCCTTCCTTTTTTATGCCAACCAAATTAGTCTGCAGCTTAGACTGACATTGTTTGGATGCAATTGTTCAATAAGTTTTTAATGTTTCATTTTTTAAACTTTAAAGCCTTATAGCCAATTTTCTGCTTCAGTAGCCGATTTTATCCAAAATAGTCATCAGGGTGTGAGTCGTTTTGACTTGTATATATTTGTACTGACACATCTGGGGTTATGTGACACCTTTGGGGTCATCTAGGATTAGCAGTTTCCTTTTTGCTTTTTTTTACTTCTTGTGTTCTTCTTATTGTACGTTGTATAAATAGAGGGTTGAAATTAAATCATTATTATGTCCTGTAAGTGTCAAGCCAGTCAAAAAATATATTTTCAACCTCACTTCTGTTGCTTTTAGCAAAATTTGTTATGAGCTGACATATTTTATTTGCTTACAGTGTCCTTGGCCCAGGGTACATGCCAGGTAAGTTTCAAGCTGATTGGAAATATTTTTCTTTAAATCATCAAAAGTATTCTGGACTGCCTTTTTGTCTGGTCTTGGAATCCCAGTCTGGGGTTTTATGATAATTAAAAATATTACAAGGCAGGTAATTGCTTCTGGTCTGGACTGATTGAAAATATGTATAGCCCAATTACTTATTTTGGTCTGGGCTACTACTTCCTGTGCTGTAAATTTTAAGTTGGCCAGACATTAAAATCTGTTTTGCATTTATGTACTTTTGGACAATTTACTGACCAAGACTAAGTTCAGTAGCCATATTAAGCCTTGTCTTGAATGTGCCTGTCTGTTTTCATTTAAGTCGGACTGATTACAAATCTAGTGAGGCTGTGTGAGGGCACTGGGAAACATTTTGACGAGTCATAAGCTGTTTCTAAGGCATAGAACCATTTAACCTTATCAACGCCACCACTGACTATGCATTTCGAACTCAAATTCCTAAACTCTGACGTCTGTAGACACTTAGTTCCATCTTACTAAGACTAAGACTCCATCTTGCATCTTTCTAAGACAGACACAAATATGTGTTGTTGGTACAGTTGCACTTTTAAAGAAGATTAAAAAATGCAATTCATTCATCCCTTACATTTCAGAGATATGGATTATCAAGGGCACTGGTGGGAACCAGTTCAAATCGGAAGAGTTTCACTTCTGCCCCCCCTTTTGGAAATTGATATTAGGCTTGCACATCAAGTATAAACTTATGTAGGTTAATATTTGATACATGTGCAACGTTTTTAGGCAAAAATGATCTTTAGACCATAGCCGCCCTTTTTTAAATTTCTAAGCGTGATCTTTTAAAATTATTTATTGTGACTTTTTGTTTAGCTTTCTTATTGTATTAAATTTAATATAGACCCCATGTGAAGAACGTCAAAAGGTTCATCGTGACACAAATTTTGGAAGGATTGGACACTTTCATGCTCCACAAAACACAAGCCATATGGGAAAATGTTTGGAAAATAGATTACCACACTCGGACATGGGTCATCCATTTTTCAGCTCAGGTATGGTTTCTCATTTTTCATTTGTTTTCGTTGAAGTGTTCTGATGGTCTGATTTTGTCTTGCCTAATGTTGTTTTAGGTTACAGTGTCACTATAAATACAAGTATGAATTTTCTGTTTGGTTTGTTATTCTTTTCAAATCATTAACAATGAATGGTATGCAAAAAGGGAACCTTGTCAGAAAAAGTCAGAACTCTTTATGCATACAATATAGACAATGGAAGAAGCAGTTCTTTGTGCTCATTCCAAATGTTAAAAATTAACAGAATTTAGATGTATGTATCAAAACTTATGAGCAAATCTCAAAGTATTACCGTTAGAAGTCGAGTTTCAGCGATAAATGGAGAAATTGAGTGGAGGGGGGGGGGGGAAGTAAAATCCTCCCTCGTATTTGGATAATTGTTTTTGCACAAAGAGATGCAAAAAACGCCTTTTTTGATGATATTGAGGAGTCAAAGTGTCTGGTTTACGAGCATGGCGGTCCTACTGATGTAATTTTATTGTAGGTATAATACAGAAATGACAAAAATATGTAAGTCTTTGTGAAAAAATATTTTTCACTTTACTCCTATCGAAATGACCCTATAAAAATTGCCAGATGAATGCATTAGCTTTCAAAGGAGCCCTAAACTGTCTCTATGATTTTCAGTCGTCTGCTAGCCCTGGTGGAAAAGAAAAATAACAACATATTATTGCGTTTCAGTGCTACCCAAGCTAAAACTTGATTCCTTCCATTTTAATGTGGAAGGTATAGAACTTCCAGAGTTTTCAAGCTCTTTCTTGAAATTCTCGAAAATCGATTTTGTGAAAAAGCCTTATTACCTTTACTTTTAAATTTAACAGGGACAATTGTTACAATTCCTGAATTAGCTATAAATGGCGATTCCCTGAGATATGAAAATTCTGTTTAGAAATATGTTTTTAAATTTTTTGGGCTATAATGGGAGAAAAGTTGCTCTTTACCAGGTTTACTGTGCTTACCATGCTATTGAAATAAAACAGCAGTTGAGATAAAAAGAATTTTTTTTTCAAATGAAAGTAAAGAGTTATATCAAACTGAGATACTAAAATATTATTTGTATATATCAAGGGATCTTCCAACCCTCTCAAGAATCTGCTATTTAAAAAAAGTTTGACCTGTTTCTCAATACACCAACAATGAATGCTCTGAGACAAAAGCAACGGCATAAAAGTTATACTTCAAGAAAGAAAGGGCTTGTTTATTCATATTTACTGTACAGTCCAAATGTTTTTAAAGGTAATTGGCAAATCAAATAGTTTCAATCACCAGTTGTATTTGATTTCTTTTGTGTGTGTATGTTGAATATTATGACCCTTGTTGCTTAGACTGTTACTACCACCTCAAAGCCATAGGAAAGTAACCTGACATTTTGGACGGTTCTCTAAAAATTGTCACGTTTTAATGTATGGTTTAGTTTGCTGAAGCCAATCGTGTATTATTATAAAAATTAAGAAAAGAAAAAAACAAGTTTTTTCCTATTGAAAGTAAGGAGTGACATTAAAACAAAAAAATGAACAGAAATTGTCCTGCGATTGAGGAAGCCTATTGCCTCTTCAACCACCCAATCTTTACACTAATGTTTGACTTGTATTAAACTTAAAGAATTTTACGATCCAAAATATAGCCGATAACTGCAGGCCATTTGTCTGCCAAATGTCTTTCCAATTTCTTAAACTGAAAGTTCTATTGTATAAAGCAAATGCGAATAAATAAACTTCTTATTACATTGCTCTTCTATCAGAGCCTTCATTCTTAAAGCATTGAGAAAAAAAAAAACAGTTCGGACTTTAGTGAAGATAGTGGGGTTCGAGAAGACCCTCAGCCCCTCATATGCAGGGTAACTATTGTTTGTTTTCAAATTTCAATGTTGCTCTTTACTTTCATAGTTATATATCATACACACTAGTAAAGTGCTTGTTCCTTACATCTAGTAAAGAACAAAGCAAAAAGAGTAAGGCGGCGAAACCTATCAAAAATGGCATCATAGCCCAGACAAGCGATTTTCAAAGATATGTGTAGCCTATTATATCATCTTGTATATGAAGATGGTACAAAATTGTGTTGTATTTTAAATATTATGTTCTTTTAATTACAACAAGTACCAAGCAGAGCAATTCCCTTTGCAATGAGCGCTTAAACAGCTCTCTATGGTGTTCCAGTTCCCTGCTAATAGTGGAGAAAAAAAAGAGATCACCCTATGCAAAAGAGTGATTTTTTCTTGTTGTTCAAGTCAGGGGTCTATATGTTTCCTGAAGAAGGTTTTTGGCCATGGCGATTCCAATGGTGGGCTTTTTGTTTCGATCCGACGTTGTTTTAAAGTGATCTGAGGCTATTTTTTGAAATTTTCTAAAATTTATTTTCGAAATAACAGTATATTATTAAGACTAATCGAGATAATAGTTACCATTCCTGAACCAGCTACAAATGACATTTTTTTTTTATCACTAGCCAGTTTTTTTTTGTTAAACTTGTTTTAAAATTTTTCGTTGCTATAGGCCGTAGCTTGGTCGTTACGAGGTTGCAGCTACCGCTGCAACTATGATAGAAACTTGTTTTTTATTTAATTTTTACTCCATTCAATACCATTTCACCTGCAGTCTAAATATGAGGATGTCCAAAAAGTGAACTGGAAACCAAATGTATTCTAAATGTTTTCTTTAGAAAACCCAAAATAACTTTAGTAAATCAAACTTTAGTAAATCCAAATTATTGAAGCTTTAAGAAATAGTATATGTATATTAAACTGTCAGTCCACATTTATCTGTTGTTTTTTCATTAATCTTGGTTATGACGGCGTTTTTTTCGTTATTGTGAGAAATAGAAACATAAACCTCGAAATAAGAATTGTTTCAGTAAATTGCAAATTATATTCTGGTCTTCAGAGGGCATGGAGGGTGTCGGTCCTGCTCATCTTAGTCTCTGCTCGTTTTGAGTTTGACTCATTTATTTATTGTAATTCCTGTCCGTTTTGAGTTTATTTATTTATTGATGGTTATTTGCGGTATTTTACGCTTGGAAAGCTATTTGACTTTATTTCTGCTCATTTTTGGTTTAATGTAGCTCTTTATCTTTCTTTGAAAAACTTATTTCGCGAAAAAGTTTTCATGGCCCTTGGTATCTACCCCCCCCCCCCCCCCTGGGGGGGACGGTTAAATCGGAAAAATTAGAAAAAATGGGGTATTTTTAGTTTACAAAGGGGTGATCGGATCTCAATGAAAATCCCGACTGGATCCAGCGTCATTGGGGGCAGTTGGGGAGGGGGGCCGGAAATCTTAGAAAATACTTAAAGCGGAGATATCAAGATGAAACTGTGTGGGAAGAATAAAAACAAGTCCAAGATACGTGACTGACATAACCGGACCGGATCCGCTCTCTTTGGTGGAGTCGGGGGGGGGGGGGAGTAATTCGGAAGAATTGGAAAAAATGAGGTATTTCTAACTTACGAACGGGTGATCAGATCTTAATGAAATTTGATATTTAGAAGGATCTTGTGCTTTAGAACTCTTTAAATTCCGACCAGATACTGTGACATTGGGAGGAGTTGGAGGGAGAAACCAGAATTCTTGGAAAGCGTGAAAATTGGGGTATCTTTACCTTACGAAAAAGTGATGGGATCTTAATGAAACTGGATATATAGAAGGATCTTATGTCTCAGATGCTCCATTTTCGACTTGAATTGGATCCGGGGACTTAGGGGGTTGGAAGGGGGAAACAGAAATCTTGTAAAACGCTTAGAGTGGAGAGATCGGGATGAAACTTGATGGAAAGAATAAGCACAAGTTCTAGATACGTGATTGACATAATTGGAACGGATCCGTTCTCTTTGGAGGAGCTGGGGGTGTTAATTTGAAAAAAAATAGGAAAATTGAGGTATTTTTAACTTAAGAACAGGTGACCAGATCTTAATGGAATTTGATATTTAGAAGGAACTCGTGTCTCAGAGCTCTTATTTTAAATTTCGACCAGATCTGTTGACATTGGGGGGAGTTGGAGGGAAAAATCGGAAATCTTGGAAAACGCTTAGAGTGGAGGAATCGGAATGAAGATTGGTGGGCTGGTGGGTAGAATAAGCAAACGTCGTAGATACGTGAATGACGTAACTGTACTGGGTTCGCTTTCTTTGGGGGAGTTAGGGGGTAGGGTCAGTGCTTTGGTGAATTTGGTGCTTCTGGACGTGTTAGGACGATGAAAATTGGTAGGCGTGTCAGGGAGCAGCAAAAATTGACTTGATAAAGTTGTTTTCCCTGATTCGACCATCTGGGGGGCTGAAGGGAGAGGAAAAATTAGAAAAAATGAGGTATTTATAACTTACGAGTGGATGATCGGATCTTAATGAATTTTGATATTTAGAAGGACATAGTGACTCAGAGCTCTTATTTTAAATCCCAACTGGCACTAAGCCTCTGATTTTCCTTTTAAATCAATCTATTGATTCTTATAATTTTTTTAGAGCTCATACCATATGAGCTCTTGGCTCTTCTGGCCTCGTAACAAGTGCCATATGAGGTCTTAGCTCTTGTTTAAGTTAATAACTAATGAATGAGAATCGTGTTGATGCAAATAGATTCACATAAAACTAACATAAAATGTGCTACAATTTGTAACCTACTCCTTGCTTATCCTGGTGAGTTTTCCCCAGCTGCTTAGTAGTATCAAGTAAAAATAATCTTTTCCACCTCGTTAAAGATATTTGTACAATGAGTGGGGAGCCATTCTCTCTTGGGATAACATATTAAATGCTTAGTTCATTTCCAAATAAAAAGTTATTAGAGGTTAAATTTTCTCTCCACAGTAATCGAAAGGACTTTTTTCACAAAAAGTAGGAACCTTTGGCCCAAAAGATGCAGCTTTGAAAGTTTGTATACCCTCCCCCACCCTCCATAATTGATTCCATGGCCTTCCGCTTCTCCCAATAGCTTGTGGGCAGTAGTTAAAAACTGCAAAACTGTTTGTAATACTTTATATGCGTTCTTTATAATAGCTCTTCATTTTGTATGGATTAGGCATATATCGAGTTAATGCCTTTCTAATTGCATAAACTGAAATTTTATTGTTTAAAGCAAGCTTCTTATTACATTGCTCGGATATGTACTGCTCGGATAATACTGTATATACGTTGTATATTACTATTGTATTGTATATACTGTATATACGCAAATAATGATTGGAATTGGCTCTTTTCATTGGCAAGATCTGAAACTTGTTGGATATTGACCTTGTTAATAGTCCTAAACCGATTGGCTTTCTCAGAATTTTCAATCGATATCAGTTACCTCTTCGGGCCCAAGTTATTGATTTATCGCACAAAATGGCAAAAACCAGTAATCTTGCAAGGTTTCTTTCATTGCTTAGGGGCTCTAGAGCTTTTAATTTCCGTTTGAATGAGCCTAATTCCAATGTTCTACCATAGCTAATTAGATAAAATCACGCCTGGGAGATATAACAAACAATAAACAGACATCTGTCTCCAAATTTCTTGGAAAAAATGCCCAATTTCTTGTTTTTTCATATAGTAACTTCAGCCTCTGCAGGCTTTTGGGCCATTTGGACATACTTATTTAGTCATGCCTGCAGCAGTTACTGTAACCTAGTAAATAACGAATAACAACAGATCATGTTCAAAATTTAAAAACAAATTATTTGTAGTGATGCCTCTCTTCTTTTAACAACATACCTATCCCTGCTTTTAACAACATCCCTATCCCTGCTTTTAGCAACATCCCTACCCCTGCTTTTAACAACAACCCTATCTTGTCATTCCATGACACCCAACAGGTGTTAATTACCTAATAGAGAATGTTTTCCAAGAGATGCAAGTGTCTGTTACGTCATAGGGAATGCTTTCTAAGAGATAGGTGTGTTAATTACCTATTAGCTTCTTTAAAAAAAATTGAGGGCCAGGGCTTCCTTACTCCAGGATTACCGTGATTGTTACCTAATAGAGTTTAGTTATTACGTAATAGGGTTTGTATGTTGCGTAATAGGACTTATTAGAGGACCAGAAAAAAAGCTGTTACGTAATAGGGTTTATTTACTTTGGGTTGTAACGTAATAGGACTTGTTAGAGGGTCAGGAAAAAAGGTGTCACGTAATAGGGTTTGTTTACTTTTGGTAGTTACGTAATAGGGTTTGTTTACTTTTGCTTGTCACGTAATAGGGAATGTTGGAGTCCACTAATCAAGCGAGGAGAGAGGGGGGTTATTAAGACATTTTTTAAAGATGTTTCTCCAAGACCTTTTAAAGATGTTTTCAAGACATTTTTTCTTCAAGACGTTTTTCAAGACTTTACAAGAAATCCCAAGAAGTGTTCTAAGACATTTTTCTTCAAGACGTTTTTTGTTATGATTTCTTTAGTTCTTACCTAATGGTTTCTCTGATTTTCAAAATACCTACGAAGGCAAGGTGAGAAAAACCTTCAGGGCCCGCTACTGGGGGACCTTCAAGACGCCGAACCCTAACGAGCAATTCCAACGGGACCCCTAGCATCAAATTTCACCGGGGCCCTAAGCCAACCACCGGTTGCCCTAACATCCAATTTAATCAGGCCCCTAACCTAACCACCGGGTCCCTACCAACCAATGCCAACGGGGGCCCTTAGCAACCAATTCCAATAGGGACCCCTTAGCAACCAATGTCACCGACAAGATGTTTTTCAATATGTTTCAAGATTTCTTTGGATGTTGTGTATTAGGGGAATGTTTACTCATGTTAAGGATGACGCATTCAACGGTAATTTGTTTTTCAGATCCTGTGTGGAATCCCCGCTTGTAACTGTGGAGGAAACACACGTGGGTGCTACGTAATGACGATGTAAGCGCGGAAAGTTACATAATACTTTAAAGTAGTGGGACGTACTAACCAGAATTCAAAAATGAGATTGCTACAACATCATAATTCTATTTCATCGTCTTTAAAGCAAAATACCAAACCTGAAGATTTCACGTCGGCCCTCTCGGAACATATCTATAATTTTCCAAATCATTTTATTTTGTTTGAAAACGTTTCTTTGATTTCTAGGGACCAAGGTTTAAAGCAAATTTCAGGGAAACAATCGAAATTAAAAAAATTTATTCAAGAATAATTCCATAAATAGAGATACAGGCGAATTTGGATTGGATTCAATTTATGATAATTTACTGAGGTCAAATAAAGTAAATATCACCTCACCTAAGAGCTATGACCTCTGTTCACGTAATATGTCAGATAAATCTATTGAACCGGAACCGAAAAGGTCAAAGAGATTAGCTTCCGCTGTTGCTTTGAAAAAAATAAGAGCAATAAACTATATGTAATTAGTTTATTAGGTATAAATTTCGTTTATTTTTATTCATGTCTTTTAGTTTTACTGCTGATGATGAACACTGTATATGTGTTCGAAATATCCAGTTAAATGATTTTTATATATATTCATTGTCAATTAAAAGGTTTCATCCCTATTTTGAACTGTTTTACTTTAATACTTTAAAGAGATTTCATTTTCCTTCTAAGTGTTTTTTTTCTTTGAAAGCATTTTTCTTTTCTTTTTTTTCTCAGGGAACCCTTATATTCTAATGCTTTTTATCCACATTAGGATTCGAAACGGCATTTCCATCCAATGCAATGAAGCGTTAACCAGGTGGACTGTGAAAACATTTCTAATATTTTGATACGGCTAATACATTTTACATGATAACCCTATTTGGATGAAAAACAACCGAGCCCCAGGAGTCTGTGGTATCCCTACAGAACTGCTGAAATATGGTGGGACAGCGACCCTTTTCTGGCTCCAAGTAATGTTGTCCATAGTATTTTGTACAGAATGGATTCCAAAAGACTGGCGAGCGGGCATCATTCTGCCTCTCCGGAAACGGAAAGGCAGGCGCAGAGTCTGCTCCACCTGTCGTGGCATCACACTCCTCTCTGTGCCCGGGAAGCTCTTCGTTATGACCCTCCTGGACCGCTGTACCGATTTCCTCAGAAGCCAATGAAGAATCCAACTGGCTGGCTTCATGCCAGGAAGCTCCACCGTGGAGCAAATATTCACAATGCGGCAGCTGATAGAAAAGACTCGATAATTTCAACAAAAAGCATATGTTGCCTTTGTGGATTTCAAGGCTGCTTTCGATTCTGTCGACCGGCAATCACTCTGGCTCATGATGAAAACAACGGGACTACCAGCGAAGTACTGCAACCTTTTCGAACGGCTCCACGAAGGGACTGAGAGCTGCGTGCAAGTTAATGGCAGACGCAGCTCATCTTTTAAAATCAATACTGGAGTCCGTCAGGGTTGTGCTGCAGCCCCAGAACTATTTAATTGTGTCATCGACTACATTATGACTCGAACCATAAACCACCTCCAGTTTGGGTTGCATTACGGTGATAGAGTACTTTCAGACGCTGACTATACCGATGACCTTGCTCTTGTCTCCGATTCACCGTCGAAGCTCACAGAAGCCCTACAAATCCTTGCTGATGAAGCCTTAAAGATAGGGCTGTCGATTAATTGGCAGAAGACAAAAGTGATGTTTGTTGAACCCCGTAACTCGCCGCGTCCCCCGCCAGTCCTAATGGTCAGTGACAAACCAGCTGAGATTGTTGAGGAATTTACATACCTTGGCTCTATCCTCTCAAATGACGGATCAATCCTTAAAGATCTAATGCACCGAATTGCCAAAGCCTCAGCAGTAGTGGGGAGACTAAGTGCCCTTTGGAGGAAACCTTCTATCAGCCGTAGGACCAAGATGCGCATATACAATGCTTCGGTGGGATCCGTGATTCTTTACGGAGCCGAAACTTGGCCAGCCACTCAGTCTGTGCTTAGCACCGTAAATATAGCCCAAACAAAACATCTTCGCCGCATTGAAGGACTACGCTGGCACGATTTTGTTAGCAACGAGAACCTCCTGGCGTTAACTGCTCAAACGCCCTTCTCAGTCCAACTCGCCCAACGAACACTACGCTGGTACGGACATCTCCTTCGCATGCACCCCGACACTCCCGCACGAACGATTTTTGACTTTGATCCCGTGCTGCACGGCGGGAAACGCCCAAGAGGTCGTCCCCCAACCAGATGGAAGGACACGACAGGTGCCTTCTTAGTCATGGCAAATATTCAGGAGGATGTCCACATCCTTGCAAGAGACCGGTCCAAATGGAGGCACCATGTAGCATCACTCTCGACGCCGGTAGCATTTCGGCAGGAGCATTAAGTCAAAGTAAGTCAAGTAAGTTTTGCACGCAAGGGGAATCCTCTCCTCGCGCATACTAGAATGATAGAATGGTTCGCATGTTTCCCACCTTTTCCACATGATAGCACAAGCGTCCCAATACCATTGATTTTGCTATATAAGATACACCAGCAAGTTACAGCATTGTTAATGTTCTAAAGTGACCTTGAGTTACGTAGCAGATGTTACATAGCATTGGCCTGAGATATCTCATTGCGGAAATGATTACGTGTTGAAGTTTTATCCTGGACCAATTAATCTAGAGAATTAAGGCTTTTGTAAATACAATCTATTAATAGAAAAATATTATAAAATCATTAAAGCACAAAAAAAGCAGTTAAAACTCAAAAAATGGAAAAATAGAAATGATAAAAAAAAGCTGACGTAGGATAAAATGCAAGCAAAAAGAAGCATGAATTAAAGAAAGGGGGGAACCCTATCAACCAATTCTCTCAACTCCCAGTCTGTGGTACTCAATGGCTAACACACGACACCGTGTATAAGGCATTATTGCACATATGGCATGTTTCGGATATTTTGCTGGAAAAACATTCATTTACACTAGAATCGATCGTTGAAACTTAATGAAAAAATCTCCATTAGCGTTTCTGCTGATGACTCCTAGCAATTGAGGTCAGCATGGCACAATGTACCAGCCCCTGATGACACTCTTCTGGTGCACATTATCTCACCTAAGGGTTGTTCAACCTTTTCCCTTCAAAGTAAAATTTGGAAACTAAAAAATGACCATTGTTTTTATTTGAACAGAGGGAAACTTGCCATTTCATTGCTTGATTGCGATGTTTCATGGCAATTCCATGCCCATTACACTTAATGACTGACACACGGGACCCTATAGCAAGCATTGTCACACATTTGACACTTTTCGGGCATTTTCTGGCAAAATATTCGTTTACACGATAATCGAACGTTTAAACTTAATGAATAAATCCCCATTAACATTTCTTATGGTGACTTCTAGCCATTGAGGTCAGCGTGGCCCAATGTACCACCCTCGATTACACCCTACTGGTGCACATTACCACGCCTAAGGGGTTTTCAACCTTTTTTCTTCAAAAATAAATTTATAAACTAAAAAATGTCCATTGTTTGTATTTGAGCTTATTGCCCGCTGATTTTTGTTCATGAAACTTATTGCTTGTTGATTTGTTCTTTTGTGAAACTTGCACATTGATTTTTCTCCTCGTGAAGCTGATTTTGTTCACGGAACTTGTTGAGTGCGGATTTTTGGTTTGTGGAACTTGTTGGGTGCCGATTTTTGTCTGTGAAACTTGATACATGATAATTTTTCTCTTCTTAACGTGTACATTGATTTTTCCTCCTTGTGAAACTGATTTCGTTAATGGAACTTGTTGCGTGCTGATTTTGTTCGTGGTACTTGTTGCCTGCTGGTTTTTGTTCATGAAACTTGTTGAATGTTGATTTTTATCTTCGTGAAACTTGTACGTTGATTTTTCTCTTCGCGAAACTGATTTTATTAGTGAAACCTGTTGCATGCTGATTTTTGTTCATGGAACTCAATGCGTGCCGAATCCGTGAAACTTGTTGCATGTTGATTTTTTTTTTCATGAAGATTGTACTTTGATTTTTCCTCTCGTGAACCTGATTTTGTTCATGGGACTTGTTCCGTGTTGATTTTTTTTTCGTGGAACGTTTTCCGTGCTGATTTTTGTTCATGGAACTTGTTGCATGTTGATTTTTCTCTTCGTGAAACTTTTACATTGATTCTTCTCCTAGTGAACTGATTTTGTTTACGGAACTTGTTGTGTGCTGATTTTTGTTGGTGGAACTCATTGCTTGCTGATTTTTGTTCGTGAAATTTGTTACATACTGGTTTTTACTCTTCGTGAAACTTCTACATGATTTTTCTCCTCGTGAAATTGATTTGTTGATGGAATTTGTTGTGGTATGATTTTTGTTCGTGGAACTTTCTGTTGCTGTTTTTTTATTCGTGAAACTGATTTTGTTTACGGAACTTGTGATTTTGTTCGTGGAACTTGTTGCGTGCTGATTTTTGTTCATGAAACTTCTTTCTTGTTAATTTTTCTCTTCATGAAACTTGTTCATTGATTTTTCTCCTCCTGAAACTGATCTTGTTCATGGAACTTCTTGCGTGCTGGTCTTCGTTCCTCGAATTTCTTGCGTGCTGATTTTTGTTCGTGAAACTTGTTTCATGTTGATTTTTCTTCTTGTGAAATTCATACATTGATTTTTCTTGTCGTGAATCTGATGTTGTTCATGGAACTTGTTGAGTATTGATTTTTGTCCGTGGAACTTGTTGCGTAGTGATTTTTGTTCGCGAAACTTGTTGCTTGATGATTCTTCTCTTCATGAAACTTTTACATTGGTTTTTCTCCTAGTGACATTGATGTTGTTCATGGAACTTGTCGCGCGCTGATTTTTATTCGTGGAACTCGTCGCATGCTGATTTTTGTCTGTAAAACTTGTTGCATGTTGTTTTTCTCGTTGTGAAACTTGTACATTGAGTTTTCTCCTCTTGAAACTGATTTTAGCTTGTGGAACTCGTTGCGTGCTGATTTGAATTCGTGAAACTTCTAGCATGTAGATTTTTCTCTTCGTGAAACTTGTACATTGATTTTTCTCCTCGTGAAACGGATTTTGTTCATGGAACTTATTGCGAGCTGATTTTTGTTCATGGAACTTGTTTTGTGCTGATTATGTCCGTAAAATTTGTTGCTTGTTGAGTTTTCTCTTCATGAAACTTGTACGTTGATTTGTCTTCTCGTGAAACTAATTTTGTTCATGAAACTTGTTGCGTACCGATTTTTGTTCGTGGAACTTATTGATTGCTGATTTTTCTTAGTGAAACTTCGTGCATGTTGATTTTTTTCTTCGTAGAACTTTTACTTTGATTTTTTCCTCTTGAAACTGATTTTGTTAATGGAACTTGTGAATTTTTTTCATAGAACTTGTTGCGTGCTGATTTTTGTTCATGGAACTTATTGCATACTGATTTTTGTTCGTGAAAATTCTTGCATGTTGCTTTTTCTGTTCGTGGAACTTGTACATTGATTTTTTCCTCGTGAAACTGCTTTTGTTCGTGGAACTTGTTGCGTGCTGATTTTTGTTCGTGAAACTTGCTGCATATTGGTTTTTCTTAAAATGTTGATTTTTTAGTTAACATTAATTTTTCACGGAGAGAAATATAATGATAAATTAAGTTTGACGAAAAATAAATTAATATTCGATGAGTTTAAACTTCCTCGTGAAACTGGTTTTGCTCGTAGAACTTGTTGCATACTGATTTTTGTTCGTGAAACTTGCTGCATTTTGATTTTTCTTTCAATGCTGATTTTTTCATTAAATATTGATTTTCTCTAAGAAATAATTATGATAAATTGACTTTCACGAAAGAATAAATCAATGTTCGATGAGTTTCACGACGAAAACATAAAGATAAATTAAGTTTCACGAACAAAAATTTACGCAACGAGTTCCACGAACAAAATCAGTTTCACGAAGAGAAAAATCAACATACAACAAGTTTCATGAACAAAAAATCATTTCCACGAGGAGAAGAATCAATGTACAAGTTTCACGAAGAAAAAAATCAACTCGCAACAAGTTTCACGAACAATATTGAGTATGAAAAAAGTTCCACGAACAAAAATCAGCATCAACAAGTTCTATGAACAAAAATTACCACACAAAAAGCTCCATGTACAACGTCGATTTTGTACGCAACAAGTTCCGCGAACAAAAAATCAGCACGCAGCAAGTTCTGTGAGCAAAATCAGAACTACGAGGAGAAAAATCAAATGTACAAGTTTCAAGTTTCACTAACAGAAAAATCAACATTAAACAAGTTTCACTAAAAAAAAGTCAGCACGTAATAAGTTCAAATGATAATAATGGACATTTTTAGTTTATAGATTTATTTTCGAGAAAAAAGGTTGAAAACCCTTTAGGTGCGATAACGTGCGCCAGAAGGGTGTCATCTGGGGTGGTACTTTGTGCCACAATGACCTCAATTGCTAAGAGTCATCAGAAGAAACGCTAATGGAGATTTTTTCATTAATTTTTAACGATCAATTCTAGTATAAACGAATATTTTTGCAGGAAAATGCCCGAAAAATGTCGTCCGTGTGATAATGCTTGCTAGATGGTCCCGTGTGTTAGCCATTGAGTTTCACAGGCTTCAAGTTGCCCTGGGACAGCGCAGTCTAGCAATGGAATGGCAAGTTTCCGCTTCAAATAAAATAAAATGGTCATTCCGTTCAAATAAAAACAATGGTCATTTTTTATTTATAAATTATTTTTATGGGAAAAAGGTTGAAAACCCTAAGGTGTGATAATGTGTGACAGAAGGGTGTCATCGGGGGCTGGTACTTTGTGGCAGGCTGACTTTAGTTGCTAGGAGTCATCAGAAGAAACGCTAATGGGTATTTTTTCATTATGTTTAAACGATCGATTCTAGTGTAAATGAATATTTTTGCAAGTTTATGCCCGAAAAACCTTATGTACGATAATAGCTGCTAGAGGCTGTCGTGTGTTAGCCATTGAGTGCCACAGACTGGGAAATGAGAGAATTGGTCGCTAAGATTTTCACCTTTCTTTGATTCCTGGTTCTTTTGCATATATTTTATCCTATGTCAGGTTTTTACTCACGTTTCTGTTTTTCCATTTGTTGAGTTTTAACTGCCTTTTGAGTTTTTTTTATGATTTTATAACGTTTCTCTATTGATAAAATGTGTGTACAAAACCCTAAATTCTTTAAACTTATTGATCCAGTATAAAACTTCAACATGTAATCATTTACGTAATGAAACATCCAAAGTCGATCCTATGTAACAGCTGCTATTGAACTCAATCTGTCTAGGTCAATTTAGAACCTTAACAATGCTGTATCATACAGGAGTATTTAATATATCAAAAATTATCAGGATTGGGATGCTTTTGCTCTCATGTGAAAAGGGTTGGAAACATGCGAACCATTTAATCATTCTAGTATGCGCGAACAGGGATTCTCCTTGCGTGCAATAGGTTTTCACAGTTCACCTGGTTAACGCTCCATTCCATTAGATGGAAATGCCGTTTTGAATCCTAATGTGGACAAAAGTCATTAGAATATAAAAACGAAACGGAAATAAAATCTGAACGAACGAAATGAACGAAAATAAAATCTTGAAAGAAAATAAAGCCTCTTAAAGTATTATGTAACATATCGCGCGTACATCGTCAATACGTATCGCGTTGGAATTGGATGCCAGGGCCTCGATGGAATTGGATGCTAGGGTGTCCATTGGAATTGGTTTCTAGAGTCTCGATGAAATTAATTCGAAGACCTTCTGATGGAATTGGATGCTAGCGTACCCCAGTGAAATCGGATGCTATGCCCCCCCCCCGGTGGTTAAAGGCGGCCCCGGTAAATTCTGATGCGATGTCCCTCCCCAATGGAACTGGATGCTAAGGGCCTTATTGGAATTGGTTGCTTGGGCCCCGGTTGAATTGAACACTAGGGGCCGGGTGGAATTACTCTTTAGGGTTTGCTGTCTAGAAAGGTTCCCCACTAGCGGGCTCTGAAGGTTTTTACCATCTTGCCTTCGTAGGTTTTTTGAAAATCAGAGGAACTTTTTGGTAAGAACTAAAGAAATCATGAAGAAAAACGTCTTAAAGAAATTTTTTTAAAAACGTCTTGAAATTTCTTGAAACGTCTTGAAGAAAAAATGTCTTTAAAAATGTCTTGAAATTTATTGAAATGTTTTGAAAAACGTCTTGAAGGGATGTCTTAAAAATATCTTGGAATGTTTCTAAGAATGTCTTAATAAAACTCCCCCATTTGGCTGGTGGACTCTAACATTCCCTATTGCGTAACATCGAAAGTAAACAAACCCTATTATGTAACAACCAAGAATAAACAAACCCTATTACGTAACAGCTTTTTTCTTGGCCCTCTAACAAGTCCTATCACATAAGAACCAAAAGTAAACAAACCTTATTACGTAACATCTTTTTTCCTGGCCCTCTAATAAGTCCTATTACGTAACATGAAAAGCTCTTGCTCGGCAGCTACACCAGCGTAGAGGAAACCAGACGTCAGTGCCGTTAGCCGCCTCCAGAGTCGCCTATTTTGAGCAAGGATAGGAGCTTCGCTGGGGCCAATAGGAGCTTCGCTGGGGCCAATTCCCGCTCGCTGTGAGTCGGTTGCGGATGATATCTGCCCATCTCGTACGTAGTCTACCTTTGGGGCGTCTCCAGCCGTTTGCAGTTGGATTGAAGTCGAATAAGTCGGGTAGGTGTTTCAGTGGGTAGACAAAGTGAATGGTTCTACCAGCGCAGCTAACGGGACTGAAGCTGCTCTGACAGGAGACGTTTTTTAAACGACCGGAGGGTATCCGTGTTCCATACCCTGTCGAGCCACCTAACTTGTTCAATTTTGCGGAGGTGTTTCGCCTGGACAGCATTTACCTTCATCATCAGCGATTGAGTTAAAGGCCAAGTCTCTGACGAGTACAACACAGCTACCGAGGCAGAGTAGATACGAACTTTTCTGAGACGGCTGATCTGGGATTTGTGGAATATTGGTCTCAGCAGACGGTCGAAAACGACGTTCGTCTTTGCCACCCTTGCTGATATCTCTGCATCTAGATTTTCGATTGAGCAGACAATTGAACCAAGGTAGGTGAACTGCTTGACTATCTCACTGTCTTTACCATATATTTCTATAGTTGTCAGGGAGCTGCATGGTGTCTTGACCACAGGCAATATTTTGGTCTTGGTCCAGTTTACATTAAGCCAAGTTTTTCTGCAGCAGATGCTAGCGTCTCCAGGGCAGTTTTGATGTCAATGAGATTTTTGTTTACCAATGCAACATCGCATGACTGACAGAACTCTTCCAGCAAAATCGATGCCAAACGGATGCGCCAGCAGTGTTTTCTTGAGAACAAGGTCCATGACACAGAGGGAGCAACACCGCAGCCTTGCAGAACACCGTTTCTAATTGGAAAATGTGATGAGAGCTGGTCATTTATAAAGAAAATACTTTTGGTCTTATTGTATAGTTCTTTGAAGAGATTGATAATTATCTTAGGTATACTAGCCGACTGAAGGATCAGCCTCAATGACTGTCTGTCGACAGTGTCGAAAGCAGATCAAAAATCGACGAAGACAATGTATACCTTCCTTTTATATTCTAGAGTTTTCTCTATTAGCTGTCTAGTTGTATGTACTTGCTCAGTAGTGGATCTACCCGGCATGAATCCAGCTTGCTGGTGGTGACGAAGAGGGTGGAGGTACTTTGTTGCCCGCTTGAGGTGCAACATGGTCAAGATTGTGCCGGGTAGTGAGAGCAAAGTTATTTTACGATAGTTGTTACATTCTGCTTTACTTCCTTTCCTCTTGTAGACTGGCACAAGCAAGCCTGTCTTCCAGTCTGATAGTATCATGAAGAGCGCCACACAGTACTTACCCAGGGGGTCTTGGATGGATCCCTATTTATAAGGAGTTCTGATGTCAAGCCACATACTCCCGGCGCTTTGTTGTTCTTCAGCTTTCGTACTGCTGCTTTAATTTCTTCTGCTGTAAATTCAGTGCCATCAGGAGCAGATTTCGCGTTGTCAGCAGTAGCAGTAATCTGGTCGTCAATTTGATCGGGTGTGTTTGAGTTCAGTAGCTTCTCCGAATGGTGTTCCTACTTGTAGAGGTACTGTGATTGGTCGTAAATATTCTCGCAATTGGCGTCACAGAGATACGATGTATTTTGAGTGTATTGACTTGAGAGCTCATGGAGGATCTTATATGTGGCTCCTATGTCCTTTTTTTGGGTGTGCTCTTTTAGCTCGCGTGCTTTTTTGTCAGTAAAGGTTTTGTCAGTAAACTCTTTATTTAATTGCCTGTACTCTGTCATGTCCCCGCGAATGTGGGCTTACCGTCTGCGATCAATAAGGGCGAGGGACTCGTTGCTGATCCAGTCTTTTTCCTTACGCTGTTTCATTCCAGCAATGCTAGTTGCAGCTGCTAGAGTATTCTCTTTGAAGACCTTCAATACACCTTCACTATCATTACGCTGCATAAGGACCTCGAATCTGTTGGATATTTCGAACTGAGTATACCAGGTATACTTGGCTATGTTGGGTCTCTGAAACCATGTGTTTGCAATGGTAAGATTTTGGATGAAACAGCAGTTCAGCATTCTCTCTGCATTGTCGTTTAGGCTATCTACTGTGATGGGTCCAACACCGAAATCCCATAGACAAGATTCATTTGAAATGCTAGCATTCATATCTCCTAGAAGGACGAGGTGGTCATGGAGAGGTACTGACGAGAGCTCAGAACTTGAAATGCATAAAAGTCATCCTTATCTTTTCCTCGGCTTCATATGTGGGGGCGTAAGAGATGATTATGGTTATTTTTCCATGTTTACCGTAGAGCCCTACTCTCAGGGGCCTCGGTGTTAATAGTGCGAATGACAGAAGGACCTTCGTGCGGCACTTCTCAGCACTAGGCCAACGCCTCCTCGTTTCTGGTGACCACCAGACCAGAGCAGTGTGCACCCTTCACCAATGTACTCCTCACCATCACCAGATAGATGTATTTCAATGATTCCAGCAATTGTAACTTTATATTTCTTTAATTCGTTGGCTAATAGATGCTTTGAACCGGGTTTGTTTAATGTCAGAGCATTCCAGGTGGCCACATTGATACCACCTTGGTCAACGATATTCAGAGGGAATTGTCCTTGGGCGGTCTGGGGACGAGAAGGGGGTTTGAGATGATAGAGCCGAAGCTGTATCTCTGGTTAGATTCGTAGTAATAGTAGTTTCAGGAGGAGGGCTGCCAACCCAACCGTCCTTAGGTGCATTTGGTTCTCTGGTGGCTTGCCAGATATCCAGAGGCACGTGGAGATCGCAACACCTAACGTAACACCTAAACTGTATTAGGTAACAATCACAGTAATCCTGGAGTAAGGAAGCCCTGGCCCTCGTAGGTTTTTTAAAAAGAAAGTATTAGGTAATTAACACATGCAGCTCTTATTCCCTATGACGTAACAGATACTTGCATCTCTTAGAAAATGTTTCCTATTAGGTAATTAACACCTGCTGGCTGTCATGGGATGACCTGATAGGGATGTTGTTAAAAGCAGAGGTAGGGATTCTTTTAAAAGCAGGGATAGGGATGTTGTTAAAAGTAGGGATAGAGATGTTGTTACAGAGAGGCATCACTACTATTATTAAGTACATTTTCAAAGTGCCATTTGACAGTCGTTCAGTTGATTGTAACTATTCAACAAAATGATTACCATTATCAGTGTTAAAATTAAAAGTAATAATGAAAACGAATTGATCGAGATTTGGAAAAGAGCTTCTAAACCTTTGAAAAAAGTGACGAGTCAAAATTAGAAGTATACCATTGTAATCACTATGATTGAATGCTCTCTATAGGAAGTTTTCAACCTTTAAAATGTAATCTTAAAAATTAAGGAAGTTCTTGTTTTAGCTTGGGTAGCACTGATGTGTCCATTTTGGGCCTTTTCTCCCGTAGCGCTAGCATGACAATGGAACATTGTAGAGTGCTGCTTAAGAGCTCATTTAAAAGCAAACGCTTATATCTATATATATCCTATAAGTTTTGGCCTAGATATGTTGAAATTAGATGCAATTCTACTGCAATATGTATACCTTCGACAATGGTAAGGGAGAAATGAAAAAGACACTACTGGAATCACCACTGTCGAAAACCCTAGGCCGCTGGTTTTCAGCCCCCCTCACGACATTATCATTTGTAATTTCAAAGACATTTGTCCTTTTTTCGTGAGACCTTAGGCAAAACCCATCGACGTTAAACTAGGGTTATCCTGGAATTTTTTTCGGGGGGGGACATAAAACTTAAAAACACATAAATGTTTGTTTATGTGTTTTTCACGTTTTACGAGTCTGACATTAATTTTGGGGAGAGGGGTTGAAACCCTTGACCTCCCCCTGGATACGGCCTTAGAGTTTAGTATCGATGATACTCGATACTTTAGCAAATTGAAGCTTGAAACATATATAGTAGGGTTCTCTGATACGTTGAATCTGTTGACTTGACTTTCATTAAAATTCCGTGACCTTTAGGGGCAGTTTTTTCCTTTTTCAAAAATAAGGAAAATTTTATCAAGGTCGTAACCTTTGATGGGTAAGACTATACAAACTTATATATTTGAGATCAGCATAAAAATTCGTTTCTTTTGAAATATCTATTGGTATCAAAATTCCGTTTTTTTAGAGTTTCGGTTACTATCGAGCCGGGTCGCTCCTTACTTGTAGTTTGTTACCACGAACTGTTTGATGAACGAATCGGAAAAGAAATTCTTGTGATATTTTCATTTGCTATTTAAATTTATATTGCGTCATTAATGACACATATTGTTCTTAGTTACAATTCTATGCCACAAACTGTTTGAAATAGTAGGCTATTAGGATTAGGTTTGTTTCTAGACATTCAACAGGTTTTTCGTCCTTCTTTCCCTTAATTTTTCTTAACTGTGTAACCTAAATATGAAACTAGTTTTTCATTATATTGTTAAGGCATTGAACTTGGCATGGTAAAGTGGCCATAGTTTTATTTCCTGAATCATAATTTTTAAGAGAAGATCAGACAGTTTTATTGTATGAAGATTCATTATTATTTAATCAACTGGATACATGCAAATCCGTGTTGACAGCTTTGAAGTATATTCTTCAACCGTTCGCTTCTGCTTTTCCTTGCTTTTATCAAGAATGTTAGATATTTTGGTTGTTATCTTCCAAGGACGTTGACGTTAACTTTGAAGATATTGTCTTGACAAAGGAGCAAAGACGTTCGTAATATATTAAGGAGTTAATTTACTCATCATTGTGCTAAGGTCTTACATCTTTTGACAAAAAACGTATAGAAATGAAATCTTGGGACTAAGATCTTACTTCTTGTGCCGTTCTTTTGCAAACATCTTTCATCATACTACCCTGATCAGCGATCTAAGAACGATGATGAGCATACCATCCAAGTTCTCTCATCATTGTTCTGTGTGGCAGAAAAATGGCGTTCTTTGCACTTTTTGCTAACATCAGTGAGCTGTAAGATCTTAGAGCCAAAGAACGGCCCTATTAGAACAGAGTCAGATATCTTCTTTAAGTTAACAAAGTTTTGGCTATGTAACAAAGTTTTGGGGCCCTTCCGAAAAGATTAATCACAATCTGCATATTGTATCTTTAAAGAAGACTCAAGAAAAAGAAGTATGCTTAAATCCTTATAGTCATTATTTTTCTCTATTGTGTATGCCTATTTGTCTTTCCATTCTATTTAGTACTGTTTCAAAGGATCTCTTGTGAATGTGAAAACAGTACAATTTTTGAATAATACCTTTCTGAACATTTTGTTTTACTTAATACGTAAAAGTAAATTCAGCTTGATCATGCTGATTATGTCATTTTTTTTGCTTAGTTCTCATTAAATTCGGTATTTTGCTGTTCGGGTATGTACATAGGAATTCATTTCGGGTTGAGGAGGATTAATTCAAAACCTGTGAGTCCTTTAGAAAACATATGCCTGTTTGTTGCTATCTCTTACGTATTCGATCATCCTTTGTAGCCATTTCTATCCTCAGAAAAATTGGCAAATTTTTAATTATTTATTTTGGAAATAATGGCACTTGATGAAAGGACAAAAACTCTTTATCCCATTACAAAAAAAAGCGATGGCATTTTTTTGCGACGACGGAAAAAAGGAATGACACTTTGCCCAATGACAGATGTAACGATTACATTTTTTGCCATGACAGGAAAAAACATCGACACTGTCCAATTGCAGAAAAAAGTGAGACATGCGACAAGGACCGGAAAATTGATGGCACCAAAAGCGATGGCAAATTGATTTTGTGGCAAACTGTTAGGACATCATTTCAAATATCTAAAACTTCTTTTTTTTCAAATATAGCATTAAAAGTCAATTTGCAAAGTCAAGACTGCTTACATTTGTTCGGGTTGATGCAAGATAACATAGGGACAATCCTTTGAGACCATTGAAAAATGTAACTAAGTTAATGAGCCTAGAATGAAAAGGTAGCAAATGGAATGGAGCCTTACCTTCAATAGTAAACTTGTGCTTGAAAATATCATTTGCGGAAAAAGGTGAAATGATTTTACGTATTTTAATTTCTACTTGCAATATGCATAGGGGATGTTAATAGTTTAGGAATAAACGTGAAACTAGGCTTTCCGGTAGCACCTGTCTGTAAATATTGATAAAGAAACAATTTATGATGTTTCCGTTATTCAATTTTCGCAAGTTTTTTTTTTATTCTTAGAAGAACTGTAATTCTAATGACCTTCTATTAATAACAATAGAGGGGTAAATGCTCTGTTTCGGGCCATTTGGTTGTTTTGTTTTGTTTATTTATATTATTAAACTCATCTCTCTCTCGCAATGAATAGGGTAAATAATGTTCTCTGAAATTATGTTTTATTTCATTAATTGTGGCATAAAATTTCTAAGTTTATTTAATCATAATGCCTGTTAATCGTTAATAAGTCATCCATTCTTAGGTCAAAATGGCCTAAGTCATCCTTGCCATGGTATAAATGACAGTGGTAGTATAAACTATCTGACTCCACCAGCAGATACACCTTGGCGACGAACTCATTCCGATTCAGCTTTAAACGCACAAGTAGACTCAAGTCCCCCATCAATACCAGTTCCTCAGCGGCGGATCTTTTACGACGACAGCTCTGGCTATGGATCTGGAAATCTTCCTTCGTTACTTTCCTCAAGCCTCAATTCTACTGGTAGTGAGATCAGGACAAAAAGCTATTTTGATGTACCTGGAAGGTAAGTGACTGCCAGCACATGTTCATTTTTCTAGGGCTCGAAATTTTCGTTTCTATCTCTGTTAAATGATGTACTTTGTTGAAGTTTTCTATGTCAAACATTGTCAAATTTTAGTTTCTATTTACCTCTATACGATTGTAATTAACGTATTAAGAACTTATAACTACCACAGATTACATGCTGTTCTGCAACACCCAATTTGTTGAGAAATTTCGTAAAATTAAAGAGCCTCGCTCGGTCCCTGGTCTTTAGACATTAAACAGTTCATGGTGACGAACTGTAAGAAAGGTTTGACTCGGCCCAATAGCAATCAAAACTTTTTATGCTGATTCCAAATATATAAGGTTTATTAAGTTTAACGCTACCCATCAAAAGCTACGAGTCTGAGAAATTCTGTTCAATTTTCGGAAAAGAGGGGAACACCCCAAGAAGTTGAGTTATCTCAATGAATATCACTAGCTCCAATTTACAAAAACGTGGAATTCGGTAGTTTTTTCCAAAAGAAAGATCATGGATGCGTGTTTATTTTTTTTTCCCAGGGGTGATCGTATCAAACCAATGGACCTAGAACATCGGAAGAGGGATTATTCGAACGGAAATTAAATATTCTAGTGCCCTTTTTAAGTGACAAAAAAGATTGGAGGGCACTTAGCCTTCCTCCTACGTCACTTTTTCTACCAAAGACATCCAATCAAAATTAGTGAGATAACCAACTGATTCAGCATAATTCAAAGGTCTAATTACAATGCCTTTGTGGATGACATGACCCCTAGCCTTCATAGTCACTTGAGGAAGGGTTTTAAGCTACGCAATTTGCCTATTGTTTACAGATAGTGTTTGTTGTCTGGAAATAAAGGATTTTGTCTAGGATATTCCGTGAGGGTGATTCCACAGTTAGAATTCTATTCTAAAAAAACAAGTTTTTTTTAACTGAAAGTAAGAAACAACATCAAAACTTAAAACGAACAGAAATTATCCGTATAAGACGATTTTGCCTCTTCCTCAACCCTCGCTCTTTACGCAAAAGTTTGACTTTTTGTCGCAATTCTATAAGAAAGACAGCTCAAACATAAGGGCTTTTTGAATTTGAATGAGACGTATTTTTAAAGATCTTTAAGACTGAAGCATAAAAAGTGAGGGTTGAGGAGGGGGCAGTCTCCCTCATATAAGAAATAATATGTGTTTTGTTTTAACTTTTAATGTTGCTCCTTATGTTCAGTTGGAAAAACTTTGATTTTTACTCGATTTTAATACCCAATCAAAATTTTTCACCATTTTGCAGAAAATGGTTTTTTACTCAATTTTTTTGCCTGAGCTTCGGGTTCTCAAAAAAAAAATACCTCTAAAGTGAGAAATTGCTTTCCTAAAAGTTTTAGGGGAGAATATCTGACCTACCTGATTGACTTTGCTTCGTTGAGTGGGTACTAAGGTACTACTAAGTATTGTTCTCATACGTAGAATTTAAACTTGAATGTTAGACCTTAAGAACTTCAAATACCATCAACAAGGCTCACTTGAATATACAATATCGCTATAGTTTCCAAAGTTGCTAAAGGTTTAGTTTCCAAAAGGTGGACAAAAAGACAAACACTTCTTTTGCTGGTCTCTTCCCGCGAGGACTCAAGGAATAATTACAGGTATTTTAAGCTCTAATAGTATTGGTTTAGTGGGGTTGGGATGTTCAACATTTTTAGCTGTAGTGAAATCGCTTCAGATTCCTTAAGTTTGAGTATTGTGTTTAAATCCAATGTGGGGCTTGTAAAGAAAAAAGGAGGGGCTATTTTAAAAAAAATAGTTAAAAGGCTTTTCATTGTCTGATAGATTTTATTTTAAGAAAATTCTTGATAGTAGGTATAGTATTTTATATGAACGTAGCATATATATATATATACATATATATATATATATATATATATATATATATATATATATATATATATATATATATATATATATATATATATATATATATATTAATTCGATTATTTAAGCTGAAACAGCAGCTTTGGGCATTGCGGGATACTTTTGTTTCTGATTGAACTAGTTGCAGCCAAGTTTTAGATCAATATCAATCGCTTTATTTTTTAAACGTTTGTCTCGTTGAAATTTGTCCAAATTACTTCATAATACCCGATTTAGGCGTGTATCCTAAAATATAACGTTTAGAATTTTCTCAATTATTCGCGGAATGCTAATCGGGATTCGGGACTAAAATTTTAAATCATTTATGATCTCTTGGCTTTGAGCTGTTTGGAATTTACCCGTTTTGTATGTGAAACATCAATTAATTCAACGTATTTGAGTCAAGCTATGATTTTTCAAATGCTCTACTGCCAATGCTGCCAAAAAAAACGGAAAAAAATGTGATTGATTTTGAATACATCTTATTTTGAATTTAAAATGAAATACGGAAGTAAAAAAGGAAATCAATACGGAAGTTTCGGAATAGCATCTTCTTCAAATAAATTCTAATAACTTAACCTTAATATATATATATATATATATATATATATATATATATATATATATATATATATGTATATATATATATATATATATATATATATATATATATATATATATATAGCAGAAAATGTCTTATTTCAAGAAGCTTAATTTATATTTTAAGAAGGTAATTCTCGAAAGTATGCAAATTATATCGGTATCTTATCGGTACGCTACCGATATATCGGTATTGGACCCCAAAAATCCTTATTGGTCGGACCCTAATCAATATATACCTATATATGTGAAAGTGAAATATCGCTGGTACTCTTGATTTAAAAAAATAACTTTCTTCAACTTGTTTTCCTTGAAAAATGCTATCGTAAAAAGATCTGAAGTTCAGCCCATCTGCATTTAATGCGTGTTACCAAGTGTTTTATTTTTTTTAACTGAGCTTAAAAAGGCAGATAAATTTTTGACTTTTTTGGCATCGACCCATTATTAGTTATATTTACTTCTAATCTAATTATTTTAAATATTCAAATGTGCGTTTATATGGAGTTGCATTCAAGTACTCCTCAATCAATTAGCTATTTCTAAACTTTCAACTGTTTATATTCATAGCTTTAGCTTACTGTTGCTTTTCGTCCCAAAACTTCACTATTATCGCGATTTTCCCCATGTTTCTCAAATTTGTTCGCCCCTCTTCAAGAAAAAACTCCCAGTACTTACCTAGGCATAGGCCTCAACTATGGGTGACTAGGTTCCCCCGAATGCTTAACCGGGGGAGGTTGGTGGCCCCCATGTACAAAAAAAGAGCAAATTCTGACTTTGCGCAGGTCTTGAGGTCGGATTTAATCCAAACAATGAACATCTTAACCCTAAGATAAGAAGTTGGCAGCCATGGGAAGTGGTTTTAACTATGCTTCAATTGTTTCCTTAGAGTAAAAAAGGCTCGATATTTCTCAATAAATTTCTTCCAGGATGTTATTAGCTTTGACGCATATTTTGCAATTTGGATTTGCGTAACTTTCAACCACAGAAGGCAAAAGTATTATCTAAACCTCAAAAATCAGTATTGGATTGAGTAACTTTTATAGCAGGTTATTATTTTTGTAATTGTTATTATAATCGCTGTTGATGTTGGAAATGTGCGGTTATGCTTCTCAGAAGCAGAGATGAGAATCCCTGCACTGTAGTTGATTGCGCAGTAGTCTTACCTTTAATAATATGAGAATATACATACAAATGTATCAATCCAATCATACACGTTTGCCAGATCTGTTTACGGTCGTATGCAAGGTAATTTAGGGATGTAGGGGCTGTATAACGTAAATAATTTACACGATTTACATATCTAATTTTTCTCTCTATACTTGCCTCAAATAATTTTTTGATTGACAGTATTTTCTCTATGCTTACTTTTGGTATATAGTTATGCTTACTTTTGGTATATAGTTATGGATATTTTTTGTAATTTTTCTGTTTATTCTAGTCTCAAGTTTGATAATATGACGAACAGAAAAACCCAAGCATCCGGTTCAGATTTTGTTGGATTGGGTGAGGTAGAGTTGACTCTCCTCAGGTCAAAGCTGACAGAAAAATTGCTTTTTGTTGCAATTGATTTTGTGATGACAGGGATTTTTGTTGTTTCGTTTGTTCCTTTTTATGATGCCATAAACAGGCTTTTCTTTATGTGAGTCAGGTTTCACCTCCCAATCATAAATCGACCAGGACTATTCCTTCAGGTCCATAAATTACCCCTGGTCTTATTACAAGTTGAAGGAGTAAAAATTGTCTGTAAAATGCATTCAAGTCGGCCACGCCTTCAGTGAACACTGCTCATCTTCAGTGATTCAAGCCTTGCTGGAATATTAGTGATTCTTTTTGTTGGAAGGCAAAATTTCTACCATTTTGACAACTTGATAGGGTGTTGTAATGATGTTAAAAAAAAACTTGGAAGATAATAAATTCTCCTTGGGCCCATATTTCCTTTCCTTTGTTTCGTGTTCGTTAGTTTATGGTAAAGTTACTGACAATGATTTCAAACTTCTAGAGACTTTCACTTTTTTTTTTTTTTTTTTTTTTTTTTTTTTTTTTTTTTTTTTTTTTTTTTTTTAATTGCTCACGTCTGCTTCTACGGGTACCTCTTCCCCGTCACAACCAGATTTTTGATTTTACTTGGGCTGGTATATCTTAAGCCAGTGTTTCCAAAAGTGTGGTACCCGTACCTTTAGGGGTATGAGAAAAGTTTGTGGGCCTCTTTTGTACCGGATTTTGCAGGGATATGTGGTGTACCGTGCTTAGATACTCTTTGTAGACCTTACTTGAAATAAAGATACAGGCATCTCAGATGCCTAAGATAGTTCAGGATATAGAAACACATCTCAGATGAAAATTCCCAACGAGGGAACCAAACTCTAACGATCTGTTGTCATTGGTCTATTGTTTCGTCCTCTAAAGCTTCATCCACTTTAACGTAAATGGCCTAATTTGGACAGAAGAGAAACCTGTACTCTGTTGTTGTCCTTGTCCTCCTACTATCCTACACTTTACCCTGCCTTCTTTGGATGATTTTATTACTTTTGCTGATGATAGCCCCCTTTGTGTCCCTCTGAGATTTGTTCATATTTAGGGGTTCCGTTTGAGAGAGCATTACTGTGGTTTGATGCTAATGATCTTGCCCTATATGTTCAAGCTTTTTTTCGTTGCGAGTGTCTCAAGCATGTCCCAAAATATCTCAAATCCTTTTGTCAAAACGTTCTATTAGGAATCCGAAGGATCGCTATATCGATTCTTGGGTATTTTTCTTATTGAAAACCTACCTTTTAACTGTGAAATATATTTAAGCAGGTGCTATCAGTGGACAATCATTTATTAGAAGATTCCTTGGTAAAGGCCTAATGTAGTGACTCTCGAGAAGGTACTCGAAAAGTATTACCATTATATGTCCCATTTTATATTCTTTTTCAACGTAATAGTCATTATCCTGACATTGCACCCCCCACGCTGATGCACTCATATGTAGCCCCGATAATATCTTTGTTCGTGTTGTTTCCATTGTTTTATTACGGGTATCTGTTATGTAGACTTGAAGATAGCCTGAGTTTTGAATAAAATTGGGTGAAAAATAATTGTCTACAATTTTAAATTAGTTAAGACATGAATAAACAAGATAATTTGAATAATATAAATATGCTGCATATTATAAACTAACAATATCAATGTTTTAGCGTTTTCTTTTACCTTTATATATATCCTAAGGTTATATTTGGGACCATCAGGGGATGGGAGTGAATTGTCACAAACGCAACTTTAACCAAAAAAGCATAAAATGGTAAAAACGTCTTCCTTTTTTTTTGTTTTATCATGTCTCCTTCTAGAGACTCGCTGCTCTAAACGTTTAGCAGAAAACCGTGTTTTAGGAGGAAACCTAAAAGTTTTTCTTAAGGAGAAAAAACTTTACATATATTGCTTTTATTTACTAGTAAAAAAGAAATGTCAATTAAAAACAAGCAAAAATCAACTTTAAAAAACCTTTCACCAAATAAAACCAAACGAGAAAAAATTGCAATGAATAATCAATGCCAACTTTAAACGAATAGAATGTTAATACAGTCTTTTGTTATGTTAATAAATTTGGAATTGCTGATACTTTCAGGAATAAATATTACTGAATACTGACCAATCAGTCAACTTTTATTAGCTATTTTTAGTCATCTTGGCTGTTAATATGATTTCTATTTTTAATATGTTATGACGAATAAAAACACAGTGCTCGGAATACAAATTATTGTCAGTAAAGTGCTAATGAAACTCTGGTCTTTAAAAGACTTTAAATCTGCATTGATTTTTCAATACTGACCAATACTGACCAATCAGTCAACTTTTATTAGCTATTTTTAGTCATCTTGGCTGTTAATATGATTTCTATTTTTAATATGTTATGACGAATAAAAACACAGTGCTCGGAATACAAATTATTGTCAGTAAAGTGCTAATGAAACTCTGGTCTTTAAAAGACTTTAAATCTGCATTGATTTTTCAATGTAATTTCTGTTCGTTTGGGTCTCTTTACTTTTCTCTGGAAAAGTTCTTTTTATGGAAAAAGTTCTTTTTTAATATTTAAAAAATTCTGTTTTCCCATTCCTTTTTATAAATTAACATTTGATAAGATCAACTTTTGGGTAACTTGCAATGAACTATTGATTTTTACCACCATACTGTGTTTTTACTACTAAGATTAAACTAAAAACTAGTTATCATTGCTCAGTCAGCTTTTAAATAACAAATTTTTCTCAATGGAGTTTTTTAATGCGTTTTTAAACTTTATGCTACTATAGTCCGTGGTTCGCTCTTCACTATTGCTGCTGCACTAATACCCTTTAGATGCTGGATGTTTGATAGGTTTTTAGTCGTCTAATTAACTGACTTGACAGTCTTGACACTAAATGTATAGTATTAAATTTAAAATATTTATCATCAGAATATCTCCAATCAAGAATGTTATAAGAGATAATTATTTATGGTTTCTTCTTTTGTCATTATGGGGCAACTTACATTTTTAGACAACAGGCAAGTGATTAATTAGACGTTTGCGAAACGACCAGGTAACCTTGATACCATTCTACAATGTATATTTCATTAACAAGTAAAAAAAAAAAAAAAATATTGCGTAATGCTTTTCAAGCATCAATATGTTCTCAGTGACAGTCTGCAAATTTTGATGGGACAAAATATTTAAACGTTTCTGTCCATAGCTGAAGGTATTTAGTATATATATATATATATATATATATATATATATATATATATATATATATATATATATATATATATATATATATATATATATATTTATATATATATATATATTTATATATATATATATATATATTTATATATATATATATATATATATATATATATATATATATATATATATATATATATATATATATATTTATATATATATATATATATATTTATATATATATATATATATATATATATATATATATATATATATATATATATATATATATATATATATATATATATATATATATATATATATATATATTATTGTAATTTTATTACCCATCATAATGTAGAAATACACAAAATATGGAGTAGAAAAAAATAAATAAAGAAAACAATGCACAACACTACGTAATCAACAAAAAATTACCATCTAGTTCAGAAGCATCACTTGTCGGATCAAGATCTTGCCTATACCGCAGTAGACGCTTCTGCACGGCAATTACGGGCTCGGCCACTCCATACTTCCTTGATATGCTGCTGTTTCTTGACCAAGGCGGAAGTTTCAATAAATATTTTGCAAACTTATAAAAACACTTACATAATGCTTTAATATCAGCCTCAGTAAAAATACACCAAAACGCTGCTAATGCAAGGAAGTGGGGAATATATATATATATATATATATATATATATATATATATATATATATATATATATATATATATATACATATATATATATATACATATATATATATATATGTATATATATATATATATGTATATATATGTATATATATATATATATATATTTAACTACGTAAAACATGCAAATATACAACATTCTTTGCTGTCCCATTGTCTGTCATATAAATAGATTGTCAGGTTTACCAACTCTTGAACATGCAACATAATAATTGTCCATGGGAAAGCAATCCGTATTCAGATCTACACCGCATTTTTCTAACGTTTGCCCTTGAGCTTTGGATGGTGATTGCTAATCGAACATTCCCTGTATCGCCGTCGTCATTTATATATCCCCCTGTGCCCCCGGCGTCCCCGTTGTAGTTGTGTCCCTGTGTCCTGGTCGTCATTTATATTCCCTGTGTCCCGGTCGTCATTTGTGTCCCGGTATCCCAGTCTGTAATCTCTCTTTGAGTGTCCCGGTCGTCATTTATATTCCCTCTGTCCCGGTGTCCCGGTCGTCATTTGTGTCCCGGTGTCCTGGTCTGTAATTTCTCTTTGAGTGTCCCGGTCGTCATTTATATTCCCTGTGTCCCGGTCGTCATTTGTGTCCCGGTTTCCCGGTCTGTAGTGTCATCTTATAATGACGTCATATACAAAGCCTTATATACTCATAATGACGTCAAATGCAAACCCACAAACAAACAAACATGCATATATACAACTTATTTATATATATATAGATACAATTTCTTTTTTAGTTCTTTTTCTTTTTTAATTTTTTTTTCTCTTTTAGTTTTTCGTTTTTTTAGTTTCTTCTTTTTATTGATTTGTTTTCTTCAATTTGTCAATGTTCATCCTAACATTGACAGTTGGAAAAATCTTTACGTGCCAAGCATGCTAAAGCTCCAACAATTTATAATAAACCTCAAATTTTGGGTATTTTTTAAGGTTTTTGAATTACTTTAATCCATTGTCAAAATATATTGAAATATTTGTGCAATTCCCAGTTTTTTTTTAGTTTTTTCTTTTTTTAGTTTTTTAGCTTTTAAACAACCAGACTTTCTCGTGTAGGCTACAAGACTAATATTAAGCCTATTTAATAATTATTTATTTTTATTCATTAAGACAGTGGAGGATGGAGTAACCCCAAACGCTTCTGATACGTTAAAAACTTGGCATGTGGGCTGACAGATACTTTTCTGCTAAATATTTACCCTAAAAATAATATAGTGTGCCGTTTTATATCCTTTTTTTACAGTACTCGAACCATAAGACTATAGAGGTATTTATTGGGGGGATAGAGCTTAAAGGTCTAAAACACATCTAAAGAATGATTTATCCGAAAATTGCAAAGAATCTTAGTTGGTAAAAAATTTTCTGTTCGCAAATTCCTAGTTGGTTAGGTTTTGAGTGTGGGCTGCTGTTTTACCCTCTTTATTCGAGGGCGTGTCTAATCTATACAATATTTTAAACTTTGACTTTTCTACGCTTTTTTTTTATTCAGCTGTGCCATTTTTAAATTATGACATTTTTAATACCACAAACAGCTGAACAGGAAAGTACGAATTGGTTTTTTACTTGGAGGGGTATTTGGGTGTTGGTGGAATTACGGGAAACACCAAGCATTGGTATGTTAAATGGAAAGCCTAATAATCTGTAGAAAAGTTTATAGGAATCTATAGATTTCGGAAGGGATGAGGGATGGGTGCCTAAGTACACACCCGGGTGACGCAAGGACCTTAGTAGTTAAGAATCGTCGTTAATCTGATACATACCTGAGCTGATACCTGAGCTGAAACGTTGACTGGAAAAGACAACAAGTCTAAGATAAATCGATATGATTTTTTATTGTTAATTCGCAATCCTGTTCGGTAGACGCTTAGCTTACCACAAGTGGCAACATGATCTCTCATAAATGTTATTGGGGAGAGGAAGGGCATCTACGGAAAAAAATTATAAGTGGGCGGAAGTTTTAGCCGAATAGTTTTTCCTGAAAATTTGTATATATTTTTTCGAGTTACACTACCCTGAACTTCCATGTCTTCCTGTGGGGATGGCTGTAAATACTTGGCTTGTCCCCGTTTACCAATGAATAGCTTTACCTGTATGCTATTAAACATGTAATATAAGGTATACTTCAATAAAGAAAAATAAAACTATGTACAACAAATTTAGAACACTGATCCTTATATAAAAGGCTCCATGGCCTGTAAAGGAGGGACCTTTAGCGCTTGAAGCATTTGTGAGCGTGAATAGCAACAAAAACGCGTGAAAAGTATTGTTAACCAAAAGAAGTGAAATTTGGATATAGGTCACATGCAAAATGCTTATTTTTATGATCGAAATAAATATTTGGCTCCCAATGCTTGCGATAAAACGTATTCTACGTCATAATTCTCTGTAAACGTAATTTTGTTTTTCCACTGTAAGTGTTATGAACACATCTATATATATATATATATATATATATATATATATATATATATATATATATATATATATATATATATATATATATATATATATATATATATATATATATATATATATATATATAATTTTTTTTCATTTAAACCTTGAACAGAAAATTGTTCCCATGGAACGCTGAAAAGAAATAAAAAGCTGCCGGGGACTGTGGAATAAATATTGCGCTGCCAGTTTAATATCTAGCTAAGTTACATCAAGTTTCATAAATAAGTAAAAGGGGGGAAAAGCTAATAAAAAAAAAGGAAATATTTCGAAAAATACAAATTAACAAACCACTTATGCCACAACAAGCTCGATGGGATTGTGTTCTAAATGAAAAGTATTTATATTGTATTTTTTTTGTTACATATTTAGATTCCTATCTCAGAGTGTCAGAATGTAAGCGTAGGTGGAAGCTGAGACCGTTGTGAGCTGAAAATTATTAAGAATTTCTGTAATTAACCGACTTCTATAATTGGTGTTAGTTACTGTCTCAGAGGTTGATGAAGGATTTCCGAAGAAAAGGACTTAAACGTCATAACTGTAGGTGTTATAGGTTTCTACACATTTGAGATGGAATGTGTAATGAAAGTTTTTTTTCGAGACATAGTTTAAGGTTGTGGTCAGTGTTTCAAGTGACTCATTAATGGATACTAAGGTTTTTTTTTTTTTTTTTTTTTTTTAATAAATAAATCTGGCATCTGTATGCATTTAGTTGCACTGGAATTATTGGAGATCAAAGGCATTGATTATTAAGAACTTCGAATACTGCTTATTTTTATTGCTTTGATTTAATAATTTCATATCACTTAATGTGGCTATTTTTGAATAGCACTGGCAATAGGGAGAAATCTTTTGATTAAAGACTTCGCCCCTTTATTCAAGATTTACCAAAAGTTTAGGATATATATACACAAATGCAGCATTGTAAAGCATTGTGACAAGACGTAAAGTGCCTTCAGTGAGCCTTTAAATCTGGTTTAGTCAAAAATTATATTAGTCACAAAATTGGTATGTACCCCCATTCAAAAATTGTGCTTTGAGGACCTGGTACGTTTCTGATGAAACTTAGTTTTATTTGGAACTGGACAGTCTTTGGTACCCAATATTTGAGATATAATTTAATGTGCTGTTTAATTTTAATTGCCAGTAGGTAATTAGCTTTTTTCAGCTTTACTTTGGATTTCGATACACGTTCCACATTTAGTGATTCAGCAATCGTTAGCATTTGTTGTAGAACCGTTCCGTTATGGGCAATCCATAGAAAAATAAAAATCTGTTGTAGCAGCAGCAAAATCCATGGAAATGTGGATAAATCTATGACCTTGGCAACCGTGCTTAAATTCAACAACAAATGAAACTCTTTGATTTCTAAATGAACTAGACATCTACTGTTCCGAAAGAGAACAAACAAAGTGATTTAAAGTGATTGGAAAAAAATTGTGAATGTTCCTTGTGTGTGCCCATTGAACTGTATCACTAAAAGTAAAAATGATAATGATTCATTTTCGTTTTGTTATGCAAACGCTTAATAAAAACGAAGTAAAAACAAACAATAGAACAAAATTGGAAGAAACATAAAACCGCAATAAAAAAAACAAAGAGGTCCAAAAAATCATATTGAAAGGCGAAGACTCAAGGAAAAAAGATGAATTTGAATCCATACCAAAGCAAAATTGCACAAACCATGAGCCACCTCAGTTGATATCAGAGGATATTTTTGGAATCAGAATGTTCAAAGCATTGAGTTAGGTGAACGACAGTAAGTCATTGCATTTCAGGAATCAAGTATAAGTTTCTTGATTTCATTTAATTCTTCATTTTGAAGCACAATATTCTACCTGTTGACAACCAAGTTCTTGTATTGGTTAATAAAAGTTTGGTGTGTGATGAACAATTCAGAAACATGATAAAAACTAAACTATAACGTTTGAAAAGCAAGAGAGGAAGCATCTTGAGATTTGTTTTTCTTTTTGCTAAAATACTTGTTTTCCAGTATCCTAAATCGTCCACTCTGCTCTCTTGGCCTATATCAGTGTAGCCTACAAAGATACATCCCTTCCCTGCCACAGCTCTCATTTTTAGAATCTAGAAGGAAAATAACCATTGACTGAAACTTCCCTTGGATATATCTATCTAGCTGCTATACTACTGTCTGAGAGCCAGAGAAAATTAGGCTTTTTCAGATAAACGTACTCTAACAGCTTAACTATTGAGAAACTTATTTGAAACAATTTTCTATGCTGATAAACATATAAAGATTACTATCTTGGTCCTAAAATTCTCAAGTCACGCTTTTTTTATGTTTCTTCAGTAGCAAATAGCATTCACTTTTTTCTTTAATTAATTGTTGTCGTTATAGCTAATATTATTACTTAGGAGCTCGTGGACGAATCTTTTTTCCTGAAAGAAACTTCAATTTTATTGGCCTTTTGGGTGTAGGCTGCCAAATGTGTAAATTCTTCATTTGTTATTCAAGATTGTTGCTGCCAATATTATCTACCGTTTTTGGCTCTCATTTTATTTCTAGTTTGTTTGTTGTTTTTTTCAATGAATTTCCCCCCTTTTTTCTAATTGCCATTACAATATTACTTTCCAGTTTTATATATGTTTTGTTATAATGCTTAGTTATTGATCCCAATTTATTAGTGCTTAACTCTCTCTCTCTTTTATAATAATCTTGAAAACTTGAAGAAAATAATTTTGTTTTCGTTTTCTTTTAAAGCTTAGCATAAAAAGAAAGATTTAAATTTGGAAGGAATTAATTTTGGTTTTGATTTCTTATAAACTAGCAAAACATTATAAAAAAACAACTGCTTTTTTGTCAAAATTCAAATCAGAAATATGGTCGGATCCATTTTTATAGTCAGATCTGATTTTATGCTTTTGTTGCGTAGACAGCTTTAACCTTTTTTATTCAACTGTCGAAGGCTCGAAACAGATGGAAAAGCAGCTCCAGAGTCGAGTTTTATTTTACTATTTCTCTATTTTAGTTTTAACTGTCCACTTATACGGGAAGTTTCTCCGAATGGAAGCAGTTTACAAATTCCAATTGGAAACAATACCGGATCCTTACCTGATTTGACTAATATTCACCAGTTGTCTTCGCCTATACCTATCATGGTAGAAAGAAGTGAAACTCGCTCTCCCTATAGCACAGTAAGTTTAAGACCCATTTTTCGCTCTACATTTATTCAGTAAAATTATGTAAAGCAAAAGGGATTTTATGAAAGGTTGGATTGCCTGATTACAGTTTACTTCAAGTCATTGCTTCCGCTGCAATACTTGTCCTAATTTGCCGTGACAGCTACAAGACAGCTCTCGTTTGTTGTTGTTTTTTTTTTTTTTTTTTTTCATGAACTTCCTTTTCCGATTCTTTAAATGCTGCACATCATTAAGCTAGCTATGAATGCTACTGAACTGCCGAAAATTGTTATTAGAAATAGGGAAACGAAAGGAATTTTGACATGTTATTTCTACTTGTTTCTTGGCTCAATCAGAATAAACGGAATAACGGACGTAGCTGGTAATTGCTAGAACAGTAGTGTGATGGTGCTTGCTTGGTTTCTGAACTTGATCTACTCTTCACTGGTTTAATAAAAGTAATTCTTTCCTCTTTTCTTTCTTTTTTGTGTATTTTCCTTCAATTCATTTGAAGTTCAGGAACTTTATGAACCCTTAAGGAGCCACTCTGATCAAGCCTTTTTTTTCTATCTTTGATGGTTAGCTTCAAAGAACTTGATTGACTCTTGGCTTTACACGGTCAAAAAGATAGTTCTTAGAAATCAGAATTAATGCAGAAATCTTTCCAAAGATTTCTGGAAAAATGCAAAGAGTTGGCATTTTGTGCCAACTCTTCAGCAAACTGGAGCCAGCAGCTCTCCCACTTTCTGACAAATCTTCGAAATCTGCCAATGGGGTCGAGGTCGTTTTTGGCAGTTGCCCACCGATTCTTCAATTGACCGCCAGATCGCCTGCGCCAATCTGGCAACGGGGCAGCTAGAAGCACTTGCTTTATGGTGCGGTCATTGGGTCTTCTAAGGACATGACCAAGCCAACGCAGTCTTCTCTGTTTGACGATCGTGGCGGCGGGTTTGATTTTACAGCAGTGGTGGCGCACATTAACATTTGAAATTCTGTCGGAGTAAGGAATCTTCAGGATTTTTCGGAGACGGCGGTGGTCAAAGACTTCCAAATTATAGAGATGAAGCGCCTTCAGTGGCCAAGTTTCGACTGCATAGAAGAAAACACATCTAACAGCTTCTTTATGGACAGAATTATTTGTCTTCATGCCGATCTTCCACCGGTTCCACAAATGTCGGCGGAGCTGTGAGAAGCTGGCTTGGGCCTTGTTGATTCTGTTCTGTACGTCAAGGTCACAGCCTCCACGAGGGTCTATTATTGAGCCAAGATAGGTGAAGCTATCGACTTTTTCCAATTCTTGTCCACAAAGCACTAGCTCATAATCTGACTGTATATTTAGATAAATGACTTTAGTTTTGGCCGTGTTGATCTTCATACCCAGTAGCTGAGAGAAATCTATTTCATTTAACATTGCTTTGGCAGTTGCTGGGTCAGCAGCAAGAGCGTCGATGTCATCCGCGTAGTCTGGGTAAGACACGTTAATGCCCAATCCTATAACAACACCATCAAAACTTGATGGTGTCAACTCACCCAGCACTCTTACAGTCGATTTGCAATGCTCGTAGTAGTCTTTCAATAGCCCTTCGAATTCATCCGGCATACCATCTTCCATCATAATCTGCCAAAGGCTTGTGCGGGTTACTGAGTCGAAAGCAGCCACAATATCAAGGAATATGTTAATTATGGGGAAGGTTGTAGCGTTTGTACTGTTAGAGAATAAGGCGAAGAGTGAAGATCTAGTCAGTGCAGCCTCTCCCTCTTCGAAATTCGCACTGATTTTCACGTGTCCGCTCATCCCTTGCTTCCTAGAACCCATGAAACATAATCATTACGAATACTTTGGTAGCCATATCCATTAGTGATATCCCTTGGTAGTTGTGGCTGTCGTATTTGTCCCCCTTTTTAAATACTGGGATTATTACCGACACTTTCCAATCAGACGGGGAGGTTTTCTTCTCCTATATCAGACTGAAGAGGGTTTCTAATTGCTCCGCAACAACATGTGGTGAGTCCTTGTAAACCTCAGGAGAGAGACCATCTTCTCCTGGCGACTTATAGTTTTTTAGCCGTTTGACTGCGTTTAGTATCTCTGAAGCTGAAGATGGTGCCATGTCGATTTCATATGGTGGCCTTTCACCTGTTGGTGGCAGCAATGGCGTTGCATCTTGTCCATCTGTATTTAGATTAAGCAGGTCTTTAAAGTAATTCTTTCAATGATCAAGTTTACCTTGTAAGTCAGGGATCACGCTTCCTTGAACGTCTTTTAAAGGACCAGCGATAGGTGACTTTTCCAGTTACTTCTTTGAGGGTTCTGTACTCTATCATTATTTCTGGCTGCTTTATCTCTAAAGTAACCTCGTTCCAAAATTGTTGGTGGTGTTGACGCAAGCTGATTTTTAACCGGTTTGTGTAGTAACTTTTTTTTTTTACTGTGGTTGATGCGTTTGATGCCTGTCGCCAAGCCTCGATTAGCTTTACAGTTTTCTCTGAGACACAATTTTTTCTCGTCTTTACAGGAGCGTAGCCGGTAACTTCAGTGGTCACCTTTTCAGTGGTGTTCCGGAATTATTTCCATCTAGTGGGAGGGTCTTCAATACAGTCTGTCAGGCTTGCGAACTGGTTCTGTAACTTCAGGCAAAAGTCTTCTTTCATTGTTTGGATTTTCAGTTTCTCCACGTTTAACTTCCTTTTTGGTGGTTGTCTCTTCGTCGCGCTTAATTTCAGGATTATTTTCGCACCTACGAGCGTATGATCGCTTCCAGATTTTGACTCCTTGCATGCCCCTCAGTAAGATCGAGAATCGGTGACTGAGGAGCGCCAACGCTGATGGATCAATATGTGGCCTATTATGGCAGCCGTGGAGCCATCATTTGAGCGCCAAGATGTCCTTTGAGAGGGTGTGTTTTGGTGATGGAAAGGTTATTAGATCTCGCGAACTGGAATAGTCTATTGCCATTGAAGCACCGCTGGCTGTATGTGAATGGACCAACAGTATCGCGAACATTGGGGTCTATTGATCCAACACGGGAGTTCCAATCGCTTGCTAAAATTAGGAAGTCTCGTTTAGGGCATTTCTGCTTTGTAATCTCCAGATCAATGTGGAAGGAGTCCTTATCAGCATCCGTTGCCACTCACGTTGGTGCATAGTCAGCTATGACGGAAATGTTGGATAATCTTCCATTAAATCGTAGTCTGGCTATTCTCGGGTTCACCGGTTCCCATGCAAAAAGAGCTTTTTGCGCACGGTGGCCTATCATAAAGCCAACTCTATGGTCACCAGATCCATCATGCGCACCAGAGTTGAGGAATAAATAAGAGTTATTGGAGTCACGGACTGGTATGGTTTCTTCAGACACTCCGTTCAATCTTGTCTTTGATAGACAAAGAACGTCTGATTGGTAACGATTCATTTCCGTAGCCATCACTAGCCTTGTTGATTCACGTTTGACCGATCTCATATTCCAGTTATAGACTCGGAATTCATCCTTCTGTAGATTTATTTCATAGGGAATGGCTCGCACACTTTTCGGTCTCGCCGCTGTTCCAGGGAGCGAGATCACGTCGCCTGAAACCAGGGACGCCGTAGCAGACACAACATTTCGGGAAGTATTCAGTTCTTCATAGATGTTTCATCAGAATTTATTTAACCCGGGAAGCTCCCTCTGAAATTGTTGTCGACAAAGCCCTCTACTACCTGATTGAATGGGGTCTGTTCTGTTTGATGGAAGTGGGGTCGTAATTTTTCTCGGTTTTGATTCCACCTGACTGTCTTGATTCTGATTTGAGACCCGATTCTGATTCTTTGCTAAATAGAGTGTGCTATATTATCAGTTTTCCACATATATCGTTGTGCTATATTTATAACACATATTGACCGCGCCGTTGGCAGGTAGAAACGGTTGACAACATCTTTTATTTTGAGAGCCTTATCTCCTCCAATAGTTACCACAGTTTTGATATAAAGCTACGCCTTGGGGTTGCAAGCTCCAGCTTCCGAACAAAAGCCAATCTTTGGAAGCATTTTTGTCTATGAACCAAACTAAAACTTCATTACTTCGTTTACTTCGATCATGTCATCTACAGCTGCAAACCATAGATCCTCAAAACTAAAGACGGCAGAATGATCAGGGCCTTTAAGACGAGATGCATCTCTTTCATTGCAAGAATCTAGTACACTGACTGGATCACATATGCAGAAGTGCGCGAAATGCAGCAATATGCTGGTACAATTTTCAACTGTCAAGAAACAGCAGCTAGGCAGGCTCCTTCTTGTCAAGCGAATGGAGCCATGCTGTCTCCCCGAAATTGCCTTCGAAGGATCTTTGCATGGACCTTGTCCTCGAAATAGACCACGAAAATAATAGTTGGAGGATATCCCGAACGTCTAGATGGGCCGTCGTATTGAGGCCTTATGCACGAGCTGGTAAGAGTAGTGACCTAAAACATCAAAATATGGTGGGCGAAATCTTTGTGAGGAAGCAAGTATATACAATCCATATATTTTATCATGTATTGTGGTGGAGGCGGGGGGAGTCCCCTGCCCTCTATTTAAGGTTATTCTTCGTTTTTTCAGATTTAGTCACTATCTATTCTTATTTTCAAACGTAGAGTATGATTCAATTTGTGTCTAATTTTTACACATCTTGAAAAAATATACAGGAGAAATATGTATAACAGAACTTTATATTCTTCCCAATTATTTGGTCATTGATAATATCTGTTTTTATCCGTTCAATATTCAAATGTTTAATAATATTAAAAAAAAAACATCTGCAATTCTCTCTTGAAGCAATTGTAGGCCGGAAAATAGAAACCATACAGAATTCTCTACGAAGAACATCAGAAGAACAATATTTGTTATTATCCTAGAAATATTCACACGTATGCTGCAATGCGAAAACAACATTGAAAGGAAACAGTTAATTTTTTATCTATATAAGTTGTTTATGTACTGACGTCATGTTTGTCCACTGTCGACTGACGTCATGTTTGTCGAAGTCATGAAGTTGTTTGTCGACTGACGTCATGTTTGTCCACTGTATATGACGTCATTATAAGTATATAAGAAGGTCTTTCAAAGAGAAATTTTTAATATAGATCTAAAAATGACAGAAGAAACATCAAAGGAAGCTGCTCAAAGAGTTAATTCAAAGAGAAATTTTAGTATAAATCCTACAATGGCAGAAGAAACAGCCGAGGAAGCTGCTCAAAGAATTAATGCCAAAAGCCTTGCGGCTAATAGAGAAAGTAAAAAAAGAAAACGTGCCGAGGAATCACAACAACAGCGTGAAAACAGGCTTGCGTCTCAAAGAGAAATTACCAAACGAAAGCGTGCCGAGGAAGCTGCTCAAAGAGTCAATTCAAAGAGAAATTTTGACTTGCGTCTCAAGAGAAATTACCAAAAGAAAGCGTGCCGAGGAATCACAAGAGCAACCTGAAAATTATCGCCTGGCATTCAGGTACAGCCCAGTCGATGATTATAGCTTGAGTAGATGTGTTCAAATCGGGACTATGTCTAAAATTTGTCCCTATTGCAAGGCCTTGAATTTTAATGGTGAAACAATGGGAATGTGTTGCGCCTCAGGAAAAGTTAAACTTCCTCAACTGGCTGCACCACCAGAGCCATTGAAGACTTTGCTTACTGGAACTACGTCAGAATCCAAGCGTTTTTTGTTAAACATCAGAAAGTATAACGCATGTTTCCAAATGACGTCGTTTGGTGCCCAAATCGAAAATCAAGATCAATTTATGCCTACTTTCAAAGTAAAAGGGCAAATTTATCATAGAGTAGGGTCCCTTCTACCATTCTCAGGTAAGAATCATAAATTTTTACAACTGTACTTCATCAGTGATAGAAATTCTGAATTGAATGCACGTTGCGAAATTTCTCCCGACGTTGAAAGGACTATCATTTCCCAATTGCAACATCTTTTCCACGAAAATAATAATTTAGTTCGTCTGTTCAAAATAGCAATCGATTTGATGCCTCTGATTCGCATAAAATTGTTATTTCCGCTGACAAAACGCCTACTGGCCAACATGTACGTAGATACAATGCTCCAACTATCGATGAAGTGGCAATCGTTACGGTCGGTGATCAGTTTTTACCTCGAGATATTATTCTTCATAAGCGAAACGCTCAGTTGGTAAGAATTGCTGAACCTCATCAAAAAAAAAGAAGAAAAACTAAAAAAAAAAGAAAAGAAAAAACTAAAAAGGAAAACAAATTAATAAAAAGAAGAAACTAAAGAAAAACTAAAAAAGAAAAAAACTAAGAAAAGAAAAAAAGAAACTATATCTATATATAAAAATAAGTTGTATGTATGCATGTTTGTTTGTTTGTGGGTTTGCATGTGACGTCATTATAATTATATAAGGCTTTGTACATGACGTCATTATAAGATGACGCTACAGACCGGGACACAGGGAATATAAATGACGACCGGGACACTCAAAGCGTAATTACAGACCGGGAAACCGGGACACAAATGACGACCGGGACACAGGGAATATAAATGACGACCGGGACACAGGGACACAACTACAACGGGGACGCCGGGGGGCACAGGGGGGATATATAAATAAGGCCGGGACACAGGGAATGTTCGATTAGCAATCACCATCAACAAAGCTCAAGGGCAATCATTAGAAAAATGCGGTATAGATCTGAATACGGATTGTTCTTCCCATGGACAATTATATGTCGGTAAACCTGACAATCTATTTATATGCACAGACAATGGGAAAGCGAAGAATATTGTATATTCGCAAGTTTTACGTAGTTAAATATATATATATATATATATATATATATATATATATATATATATATATATATATATATATATATATATATATTTTCACATATATATATATATATATATATATATATATATATATATATATATATATATATATATATATATATATATCACATGTGGAACACAGGGGCACAACTACAATGGCGCGTAACGACTTACGCGTGCGGGGGGGCTTGGGGGGTTGCGAAGCGCCCCAACCAACTAGGTGTTGGTGTGACGCGAAGCGCCATATTTTAGTAGATTAATAATAGTCAAGAGTTTCGGTTTAAAAACAAAACTGACTTTATTTGAAATCATTAATAATGGGTTTTTGACCAAGGCCCCCTGATTAAATTTTTTCTTTTTCGTACAAAACCAGTAGATAGTAACAAAAATTTTAAAAATTAAAATTAAATAAATTAAAATAAAAATTAAACGAATCTCGTGAACTAATATTTTTAAACTGCAGATTAACTTGCTGTTAGCTGTTTCATTTTGTTGCCAGGTGCATCCTCCGTTATACAACTATTGTGTGTATAGCAAAAATGAACGTTCTCTTTGGTATAAAATATCAAATCTGTGGTTTATTATTATTGAGCATTCAACTTCATGACTGCCTATGCCTTAGAAAGTACCCAAGGCATCAAGAAGGAGCATCCAATCAAACTCGTCGTGGGCGAATTACTATACGGAAAAAGAACAAATTATTTATGCGTTATCATTAATATATTAATATATAGGCTGTTGTTTCAGCATTTTCCCCAGTAATTGTATGACGAGGGTGCACTAGTTTTTTTCTGCTTTTTTTTACTGCGGGCTTCATGACTCCGTCACATGTGATGATGTTCCGCTACTTCTGGTAATTAAATCGCTTTTTATTTCGAGGCTAATTGTTATACCTTCTCTTGAACAACTCGTGAGAAATTTTTTTTGAATTATCTCGGTGCGAGGCTATTCCGCGTGGTGACTGATCGTCGGGTGAAACTTGGTTTGAAGTATTGCTGGTAGGATGTACCCTGCACAAGGTAGTCCGAGCCATCTCGGCTTTGGTGAGTTGATCACATAAGCTCTGCTCTCTCCGAAACGAGCTTTGGCAACTCCTCTGGTGGAGGAATGCGTATATTTCTAAAATTCCAATACAGACATCACATCTAAACGATCCTTGATATACCGCAGGGGTCTTGCTAACAAAGCTGCTAGAAGCTGCTGTGTCAACTCTCCGATTTTGGACACGTTAAAGAGGAGAGTTTTGACTAGTTACATCACTAGCAGAGAGAACACATGTATATTCCATAAGTGTTCTAATGCCCGTAATGAGTAGTGTCAAAATGGGCCTCTCGGGAAGGAGGCTTTTGCACCTTAGGATGACTCCTAGCTTTTAGGGAGCAAGAATATCTTATTTTGCTTAGGCGATCAGCCAGTGTGATATCTGACAATAAAATGAACTCCAAGAAGGCATAGTGTATCTGCTCTTGATATTGCCTATCCTTTAAAGTTGAAATTAGGGTGAAGCTTAACATTTTGCGCCTTCGAAATTTAGATTTCTTTCGTCTTTTAAGTTCCTTATATCTGCATCCTTCGCAATGGAGATCTTCTTCGTCCTGTCTTTTTTGGTCGTGTTATTTTCTTCGTCCACTTTGGTTTTGTCGTGTTATTTTTGTTCCTAGCACCCCGATTTCAGCTTATTCCTAGAAAGTGGTAAGGGTCTAACCTCGGCGGATTTTACGGAAGTGTGGACCTTAGGCCGAATTGATGGATATGACTTCGCATTTTGGAAAGCTTCGTAGAACTCTTGCCTGGGACCAAAAAGGATGGTCAGAGAGAACTATCTGAAGTTATGCAGTCAAGCTTTCGTTTCATCAAACCATGTTTCTGCTTTCGAGTGGAAAGCTGTGTTCTAGCAGGCAAGCAGGCAGGCATTAGTTTCAAATTGAAGATGGACTAAAATCTATATGCGTGAAATATATGCGGCAGTTACCCGGCCCCGCAGCCGATATATCTTCTTTGAGTAATAAATAGAAAAATTTACAGAAACAAAAAAGTGGCATTTTCCCACGGGTCCGAAAGTGCTGCCATCTATTGTTTCTACGCATTTCTGTTCGTAATTTCAGCTGAGTATATCATTCGGTTTTTCGCGCTTGGGATTGCAGTAGAGAAAAGGTATCAGATGTGCCTCTTGAACTTTAAAAGTTTTCTCATTGCTAAAGAAATTAGAGTTTAACCTTTGCTCCTTTGTTAGTGATGACGTTAAAAACTTGACCTACGGCAAAAAAGTCAACTTTTGAACTTAGACAGATAGATTTTTTTTTTCGACGGCAGTCGATAGCTCTTGATGTGCTGATCAAAAAATATGTTATCCATTTTTTTGATATAAAAATTCATTCATGAGATGTACCAGTTTGAAAGTTTAAATGGGTTGACAACTTCAGTAGCAAGGTACATACTGAAACCAAAAATAGGCCGGTACGAATTGTGAGACATATAGGGGAGTTCTAAGCAAAAGTCGGCTGTTAGCTCATAATCATCTTCGGCAATGAGGGTTCGCAACTTTTGCTAGTTGGTGTAACCTATTATTTGTTTCCGGTGTATTTGATGGTAAGACCAATTTGGTTCCAGTGGTAAGAAATGTAGGGGACTTGTTTATTTTAAGATCCTTACAGATTAACGACTTCAGCGCTTAATCGAAGCGAGGAAACAAAATCAAAGTGTTGCTCTCGCAACACTTTGCTCGGCGAAGCCGAACAAACGTTGCCGCAACACCCCACGTTGCCCATGCAACGTAGATCTAGTTTCTAATAGTTTTGTCGTTACTTATGAGTTATACCCACAACACTCAAGTTCTTGGTCTGACAGAATCGGTTTCTTTCTGTATTTGTACTCGATTATAATCAGCTTAGCGTGAGAGAGTATATATATGCTACAACTTAGGTTCATTTTAATTTAATATTTTATTTGTTATTTTTGGTTAGGTTTGGTTAGAAACCATTTAATATAATGCGTTCTGGGGAACCTGATTTCTATAAGTACCTGTTTTAGTTTCCATAATTTCGTTACTAAAGTAATTTATTTTCATCATACTTAGATATATTTCATTAGGATTAACCTAACTTCACTTCTTGAGTGTGGTGGGTATAAGAGATAAGTACCGTTTCGTCTTGAACAATTTTCCTCAATAGAACTTGGACCTAAAGAATTTAAAGTTAATTTTAAAGTTTTTCTTCATCTCTTGTATTAAACTAGTATTATGAATGTCTTTTTTGCTAAGATTATTCTTCCAGTTTCTGAGAATCTCCCTGCTTTTATTCCCTTAGCAACTGGCGGAAGTTTTACAACACTTCTAGACATCTTCTGATTCCACTAGTAACCAACAAATGAATGTCTTCAGTTTAATGAGCGATAACTTGCTATATGAACGTTGATATTCTGTGAGACCAAAATATTTCTAATGAAGCTGCTGAAGCTGGCCGGTGCTATTCTAGATGAAATCATCAATGATACTTCCTACATTCATTTTATGTAAGAATAATTTGAGTGAATTCGAATGAAGGATTGCCTTCTGCTTACTATTCAATAAATGGAAGGTATAGTGGAAATTTTGGAGTATTTTGAGTAGTTTCCTACACATAAAGAAGTATTTGTCTTTTTTATGAAGGGTACTTATAAATAAACCTTATTTATGTTTTAGTTTTGTCCTAAACAAGTGGTTTTCAACGCGCGGACAACCGACGGCCCAAGAAAGCTATGAATGAAGTCCAGTAAGCAATGTAAAACTAGATATTCATTGCCAAGGCGCATGAATTGTAGCATCAGCTGTGAAAAACGTTGATTTTCCGTTTTCACATTTACCGTTTGCTTTAAAATTCAGCATCTCCAGCAATAAGTTTTATGACCGTAAAGTAGCTATGGAATGCAAGCACTGAAGACTGATTCTTGCCAGACTTTATATTCTCAAAATGTTTGTTTTTTGATAACATATAGCCATGGACGATATCCTGCGCTTATGGACCATTCGTAAAATAGTAAAATAAAATCCCCCAAGGTGAATTGGTCCCTGACTCCGCTAAGGCTGATATGGCGGAATAAATGTTACTTTCAGCTAATTTGGAAAATTTCACTTCTGACTAAATTTGATTGAGATCTTAAAAACCGTCTAGTAGACGTGCTGATGAAAAGAATTTAGAAATCCCCTTTGCCTCCCCCTGCAGACGTCAGATTATGAACGACCACCTGAAAGGCAGCACTAGAATACTACATTTTACTTCCTTGTAAGTTAGCTCAGATCCAAAATTCTCACAAGAATTTAGGGACCTCCTTCCTCTCTCGCCCCACCGAGGCTGGACCGCCGGGACTCTCAACAAGCACAATTAGGGCAATTGACTTACTCTTCAATGAGTTTGGTATATGCCTGGCAAAACCTTCTAGAAGGTGTAATGGGAAAACTTTAGGATTCTGCTTCCTCCTCCCAAGAAGGATGAATTGGATATGAAACCCAAAAGGCGCAACTAATGCAGTTAATCTTACTTCCCAAAAAATCGGTTGTGACTCGTCAACCTCTCGTGTAGGATGATGCTATGATACGAAATCAGACACCCATTCGTCTCTCCTCACAGAGGTCAAACTTCTCTTCAAGGTTTCTTGTATCCTGATAACCTATTCAGGTCGACAAGGGGTTTAAAAACGTGACCATATCTCCCCCGCTTTCTTTCACTTACCCGCAGAGGATATGTCGAATCATAGTTTCCTGAATGTATAACTAGGACACTAGTTCTTGCTTCCAACCAAGTAGTTTCTTTCTTGGTTTCATGACTCCCATATCTGAGAAAGTTTTGATCTTTTGTCTGTAACTGATATCAATGTACAAACCGCTGGTTACGATAAAACAAATACAACCTCGATAGTAGTTGCAATATTTCTTAACACAGCTAAGAGGTATAAATTGTTTAATCACATATGTATTCTCGTAAACAGCTAAAATTGCAGCTGGACTGGCGTTTTCTTCTAGCGTGGGTCAGTAAACCCAAAAGACTGGACACCATATTCGACACATTATTAAATCTCGAAGAGGTGCTACAAAATGAAATACAGAAAGATAAATGACGGGAATTGTTTAAAAACATGCTACTTTTATAACGGTCCCTTGAAACATATTTTTACTCTTTGTTATAATTATAATTCATGAAGATAATTTTCCTGTATTGAGTTTAGTGTTGACCAATCCGTTTTAGGCCTTATTATAGAACATACACTTCACAAATGTTAGGCTTCTGCGCCTGGTCGCTTGAATATTTGGCCTACTATTGATAAATTGGAGTCATTCTTGTTTCTTCAAGATCTGTCTTTGAATTTATTTTCTTATTTAAAAGTGACTTATTATCTTGCTGACAAGGCTCAAATGTAAGAGTATAATATTTTATTGCAGATTCACAAATGACCAAGCGATTTTTTTTTGATTTTTTTTTTTAAGTATGAAAATGTTTTGGGAATGAATACCCTTTCAGTATCAAATTTTATTGTAAATATTAACTAATATGTTGATTCTAATTTTTCTTTGATTATGCACGAAAAAAAGACTATTTGCATGGATAGTGTCATTTTAAATTAAACTGATGACAGTTTGATTTGCAGAGTCCACGTTTGAGCCCAAGTCCAGGAGTATCACCGAGAAGACTCTCGCCTTACCCTTCCCCTCATTCTCCTGGCACTTCACCGTCACGAGGTTCAAGCCCTGGACCCGTGTCCCGAAGAAGGCACAATCAGTATGTTCCGGTGAGGTTTTTTCTCTTTTCTTCTTGTACTCAGTTTTTTCTCCTTGTACATTTGCAAAGTCAAGTACCGGTATCAATCAACCCCCGGTGGTGATAAACAAAAAAACAGCAAAATAAAGAGAAAGAATATATATTTTACATGTGAAAACCATGTCTTTTTTCTACTTATCAGCGTAGTTGCCATCCTCATTCAAGCTGTAATAGTTCAAATGGGTTGATTGACACACGGTTGACGTTTATGAGATTCCAATCCACCTCACAGCCGAGGTGTGAAGGTCAGTGGTTAGTCAGTATAAAGAAGTTGCTTGGACCTCAGCACTGTCGTGATGATGAATAGCTGGAAGTAGGCTGGCTCAAGAGACTAGTGGCAGATTCGCAGATTGTTCTGCTGATGGAATTTATTCAGCTCGTATGGAGATCTGACAAGTGCTGTAATCTTTATGGTTACTATGTTGGAGAATAAGGCCGTGATGTTGATTTCAGGTGTATATAATGCATTCTTTTCATTTAATTTGATTTTTATTAACGAAACGGATGTTGGTTTTCGAATGTTTCTCTTATACACCAAAATATAGCAAAAAAACTTAATATATGAAGCTATGACTTGGAGCGTGCAAAAGCCGAAGACCAGACCTCCCGGGCGTAATGAGTGACGGAAGACTATTTTTCACGGATGAAAGCCCAAATGAGCAGAGAGAATTGAGAAAAGGCTGGTAAAGCTGGCTGATATATACTAATCTAATCTGCCTGTTCGTCCAGTTGTAGCTAAACTATTCAACCTGGAAACATAAAATTTTGTAAAAATATTTTGGAACCTTGAGGATGCAAATTTTAGTGTAATAAAAAGTATGCAGCCTCAAGAGACTTTATTAACGAGCTGTTGACTGGGATAACTCCTTTCTATATTCCTAACCCCGGGAGATGAGTATACGAAAATTATTGCAAGTTCCTGTACAAAATGTCTAAACGAAAGCTTTTTCATAAAAATGCTAATTCGGTTGTTGTTTTTTTCCCACCTTCCCAGCGATCAGTGTTCCGATTTTCATACTATTTGATCATTGAAATTACTAGGAACTCAAGAAAAATAAATGGTTATCAGCATTTTGCGATGTACTTGTATCAAAGAGAATCTGATTCTATAACAAGTCATTTCAGGCATTTTACTTTTGGCTTCTTGCTAATTGCCTTTTGGCTCTCTTTCCTAAAATTAAATTTTTTTGGATTAATCCCTTGTCTGTTTGTAGTTATTAGCAGCTCTTTTGCCGTTCTAGGATACAAATTAATCAGTAATGCATTGTCCAAAGTTACAAATCTCGCCACTTCAACGTTCAGCTTTATATAGACTTACCTAGGATAACGGCTCGTTGAGAGTTTGAAATATGGGGCTTGGGTCTCTTAGACATGAATTGGGGATATATTAAAAGAGAAATAACTCGCTGCTGGAAGAGATATCCAGGGTATATAGAAAACCATGCCCCCCCCAAAAAAAAATTATGCTTGAAAGTTAATTGTTTTTTTTAAATACAGATATCTTTTGTTTCTATCTCTCAGCAGTAGTTTATGGGCTTTGACCATTGCGATTGCAGAGGTTTGTATTTATAGGACTAGTTAATATTTTCTTACTTTCTAGGATGTGTTTGTATAGGGATGAGTATGTCTAAGTATATTTTTGTTTTGATTTCACCTAAGGTGAAAAATGCTTGGTAAGACTCAGTACTTTCGATTTAATTTTGGGCTCCTGGAATGGTCGATGGTCATGCAAATTTAAAATGAAGATGCTAACTTAATAAAAGCTGATATTTATTATGTTTTCATTTGGAACCAAGCTTATGTTTCATGAGGATTGTAGGACAGAAGGATCTCTACCACTTTTCAGATGTACCAGCTATAAAAAAAAGGGGGGATCACTTATTGTTAATACTTTTACACTTGACAATTTTCTATGACCCTTTACAACAATTTCTTTTCTTTTTTTAAAATTCGATCTTTTTTTAAATATTTTCCTGATTATGAACATGGTATGGTTTTTTTAATTACCTCACAAGCTACTAAAAGAGCAAGCTGATTTGTCAGATAACGAAGAATAAGAGTCTAAACATAAGAAAGTCAATTAGGAAAGACCTGTTAAAAATGGAGATAAAACCATAAAAAAAACGTCCTTTTTCGATCTTTTTTCATTCTCTCTATTAACAACGCTGACTAAATCTTGTTCAAATAGCTAGATGAAGGAAGTTACTAAATTAGATAAATTTTTAGAAAGAGACTTCCTTGGTCATTTTTATTATAGTTGCCTCCGATTCTAGTTTTTTCTTATCTGGATTTATAATTTTGTCTCAGGATTACTTTTATTTCTGTTAAATAGTAGTAGGTCAATGATTGTTTATTTTTACTTAACCTTTTCGTAGGGTTGTATGACTCTGTATTATGCTTTGATCTTATGGAACTAGTATAGAGAAATTCAGTGGGTTGGTGAGTTTCGGAATTACGCTTTCAAGCTTGTAATACTCTTATTTACTCTTTGGACTATTCACATAGATTAACTCATGGATGAGGGGGACAGACCTTAAATTGTAAAAAGTATTTAGGAACGTATGCCAAAGGCTTTACTCTATAACTGACTCATTAGAGGAACAAAGAAAATCAGGGGTCCATGTCTAAACCGTAATGGAACAATATGCAGAGACTTGAAAACCTTTCGTGTGAGGTCACGAAGATACAGGTGCTACATTGAGCTAAATAAAGACGGATTACATCACAACCGTGCTTCTGTTACCTCCAAATATGTTTTCAGGTCCAGATATGTACCTCATGTTTACCGTCATAGCCAAAAAATATTGGTAACTTACAAGAGTAGGAACTGGCGGTAGTGTCGACAAAAATAAACCTCGATGTCATGTAGTGTTTGACGACACTTGACAATTTTTTTAGTGTAATAATAAGAACAATTAATTCAATTGGTGTAGTTGGTAAAATTAGTCTATTAATAAGTGTTGATCTCAGTTACTGACAGAGAAACGAGTACAAAGCTTGAAAAAGCGTCAAGTGCCGCCAAACTCTAGATGGCGTTGATGCTTATTTCAGAAACTAGTGCCAGTTTCACCTCTTATAAGTTGCCCATTCTCTTTTTTGCTAGCGCCAGGTATGCACAAAAAGACCGTGTATGCAGTTCCTTAACCAATCAGGAAAAATTAGTGTAGTAATAATTGTCTGATCTCAGTTACTGACGGAAAAATGATTACACAACTTGAAAAAACGTCGTGTCGCTAAACTTTAGATGGCGTTGATGTTTTTTTGCCGACACTAGCGCCAATTTTCACTCTTATTAGTTATTCATACTATGGTCCTAGTGTCAGGTATCCATTAAAAGACCGAATATGCAGCTCCTTGACCAATCATCAGATAAAAAAGAACAATAATTTGAGGAGCAAAAACTTAAATAAAAGAGAACTGGTGCTCTTCTTATAGCATAAGAGCTTTGTAATGCAATTATTTTAATTTGAGTGGCAATTACGAAAAACGATACTGGTACAGACAAAAACTGTTTAGGTTTAAAAAGGGAAGCATTCAGCACGATTCCTAGCCCGTCGGCTAAGCAAATGAGCGAGATTTCTGGGGATAGAAATTACTAGATAAACAGCTTTTATATCACGTAAACAGTTGACATGTATATCACGTGTATGAGAAAAAGCAGTTCTGCATCATATAAACACGCTGGATTAGATTCGTGAAGACCCTAACTTGTCCCGTGAACGTCTATCTAGTTATACAAATTTACTTCATTTTTTTTCAAGGAGTCATTAGATATGTCTAATATTTTTTCCTGTTTAGATTTCTTGCTAATCGCTGGATTTGAGGCTTTTGGTCCACTTAGTTTTTTTTTTTTTTTTTTTTTTTTTTTTTTTTTTTTTTTTTTTTTTTTAGTCTATGTTTTTTAAACAGTTTTTTTTTGCAGGGTTTCTTGCTCTGTTGCGTCTTGTGCCAATAATTATTCTTTGTAATATCTTTTTCAAGGTACTTTTTCTCATTTCAATTATTGTAAACACTTTATTACGTTAGTTATCACCTGGAAGCTCATTAACTAATTTTATGCCTTAGGATTTGATATTCAGCGGTTCGCGGAATCATCTTGATCACTCTTCACCCCAGTCCCATCAGTCGCCGGTAAGTTGTTCATTTGTATGTTTGTCATATTTTGATATGCCTTGCTTTGAGTTCTTAAGCAACATTGTTTTTCGTTTCGTTCTTGCTTTTTGTCAGTGATAAACTATCTGCATTTATCTTACGCCAGTCTTCTTTATGCTGAATGTATCATTGATCCCCTCACTAGCCTTTGCAATATTCATATTCCACTTTTGGATGACTATTATGTAGAAACTGATAGAATAACAAAAAGAAGTCAGAGCTTTGAATTCATTCAAATAAATAATTATGCGTGTTGTCATATTTAGAATAGACCATCATAATATAAGGTCCTATAGGATCTTCATGATCATCAGTTTAATCCTCTGGCATAACTGTCGGTATTGGCTGGCTAATGAGTTACTTCATTGTTTTGTTTTTAACTTTTCTGACTTCTCTAAAAGCTTTCTTGTTTGGTAGTTATTTTTTTCGTTTTGAATTTTTGCCCTCCTCCCCCCCCCCCCATAATAAGTAAAACGACGAATTGCTAACTTTTACTTTGTGTAAAAAAATAAAAAACACTGCTGTTTTTTGTTTTGAAAGTCTAAATAATAGCTGTCAGAGTGTTCGTTATCATGTTTTCCTGAAATATGTAAACCAAAAGTTTAAAAACTCGAAAAAAAATATGTACTGAAATCCTTTCTGAATGTCTGTCTGAATGTAAATACTCGTTTTATTGTGACTACAGCAACCAATAGGAACATAATTTAAGGGTAAATGTTTCTCTAAAACCGGTTTAAAATGAAAGTAAAAGGTATGGCTCCTTTTCGTAAATTTTGCAAATTTCTTCACGAAAATTACTTTTGTTGACTACCTCCAATCAAAAGCACCCATAGAGACCCAAAAAAAGCACCCAAAAAAAAAAGCCAAATTTTTGATATTCTGAAACAATGTTACGCCTTTCTGGAAAAAAAGTAGTTTTTATCTCTTTATCCCCTTGTCTTGTGAACTCGTAGAAAAAAGAAGAATGAGCAAGTTTTACCACGATTTTTTTTTTCTTTCTTTTTTTTCGTTTGCTCAAAAAGTATGATATGAAATGGCAAAGCAATTGCTTGCCAAAATAAGGCTATTATTGGATCCCATATACAATAAAAAAATGTCGTTGCATGTGTTTGTTGGGCCAGAATCTACTAGTTTGAACCACAGTTAGCCAAAAGGAAGATTTTAGCTATATACATAACTCATAAACTAACTGATGTATGTAACTTTTTAGGAGTTAAATTCATGTTAAATGTTCACTTATGTCCTTTTCAACCCGACCTCAGCTTGTATATTTTGAATGGTCCTTTTGAACATACTCCAAAAAGCTTGATTTATATTTTTTATTTGGAAACCATTTAAATATAAATGTTTTAGGAAGTGTGTGAAAAAACCAAAGATCACATCCTATAATTGGTTAGAGGGGGGGGGGGGTTAAAGTCTTCTCGTTTACTGTATGCAACAGTCTGGAGTAAGATTAAGGCCAAGACTAAATAATTGCTCTTTAAGCCCTATATATATTTTTTTTTAACTAAAGACACTTAATAAAAAACACCTCTTTTTTGACCAGGTGTTGGCCAAATTTTGGGGGCAAGGGGGTGCAAACCAAAACCGTTCGATGGAGTCCTGGAAATGACTTTACAAGTGCCTAACAATCCTCCGTTTTTTGGAGTTTAAGACATTTTTCAAATAAATATTTGGAACATTTTCAAACAATTGTTTGTTCTGGTGATTTTAGATTTTCGTCCCAGCTTTTGAAAGCATATTGAATTGTTTTAGTTTATGTATTTTATTTTGCTATGGTTTTCTTTTGTTGACTTCTCTCCTTTGCTTTGTTTTCAACTTGCTTATTGTTTGTTTTGCATGTTTTTGCAGAATCGTCTTCGTGTTCCAACTTATAGTTCAAGTAGTCGACATGATTCAAAGGTTTGTTTGCTTTTCTTTGTTTTTGTTGTCTGCTTATCACACATTACCTGTGTATTACCATGTAATGGGGAGGGGAGAGGGAGCCTTCAATATAAAAGCTCGGCTAAAATTATCTTCTCAAACCTAACCGGCGAAGGCGGTTAACTTAAACTTGTACTTAAATGAACTTTTCCGAAATCTAAGAAGAACTAACTAAAAAACAAATTTGCAAAAAAAAGTCAACCCGTTCTCTTCGTGAACCACTATGGGTGCCTACTAATAAAAGAATAAAATCCAAGAATCTATTCGGCAGTTTCCATAAATTAAAACCAATTAGGAAAGATTCAGCCAACTAGTATGACGAATCATACACAATTGTTAATGCTGTGAGCCAAGTTGTTCTTGGTCATACTTAAGCTTGAAAAATTAATACAACTGAAAAGAAAATTTTATATTGAAGAAAACTATTGAAAATTTAAAGTGCAGATAAATTACTATATATATATATATATATATATATATATATATATATATATATATATATATATATATATATATATATATATATATATATATATATATATACATATATATATATATATATATATATACATATATATATATATATATATATATATATATATATATATATATATATATATATATATATATATATATATATATATATATATATATATATATATATATATATATATATATATATATATATATATATATATATATATATATATATATACATATATACATATATAAAATAGGAGAGGTGGGGCATCTATCTGTTAATTAGGGCCAGGGACCCAACGCCATGCCCAAAATGTAAGGGCGTTTTTCAGTTTTTGTTTGTAAAACAAAACAAGTTAGAAAGCTTTCGCTGGTGGTTCATCACTCACTGATCATACTTTAACGGGCATGTTTTCTTAGTAGGAGGCGTTATAGACGTCGCCAAGAATAGAACAAAGAAACAGTTTTATTAATTCAGGCCTTAAGGTTAAATGGCATAATGTCATATGCATTCATGCCAAAACGAAACCACATTATTCAACTACAAACTGTATTTTTGGTCGTTGGTTTTTATTTAAGCCTAGGAACAAAAGAATGTTCCAGCGAAAAGCCCAACAGCTTTATTTTTGCTCTGCAATAAAAATATCGAAATGTGTGATATAAATTGTTATTTTCTGTCGGATAAAATTTGCTGCATACTATAGACAGTATCTACAAACAGAGAACAAAGATGGCGATGTTTGGTTTGTACACTGATAATAATTTGCTTAACAAATAAGATTAAATTTACGATTGTTGGCTAAAAAAAAAATTTGAAAAAAAAGAAAGTAATCAAAATTTGCAGTAGCATGTTCTATTTTTTGTTTGATGTGCAATTTCTAATTTTATACAATCGTTATTATTTATTTTTTTGTGTTATTTTTTATTATATTCTTGTTTTGTTTTTTATCTAACTTTTGCTAATTTTATTAATCATAATTTTTATTTTTTATTGTTACAATTTTTGGGTTCGATTTTATTATGTCAAGTATTTATAATTAACTATCTTATATATCAAGTTTGTAACATTGATTGCTTATGGTTTAGTTGTATTTGGCATAGTTTCTCCTTATAAGAGTAAAATCACGTTTGATATGAGTGGGAATGTTGTTTAGTGTTTGCTTGATCTCAGACCTTAGATATTGTAAAAAAAAGATCAGATACCATGTCGGATTTACTCAAGTGTAAAAGGATTAAAAAATATTTAGGCCCCAGGTGCTGATGGTGTGGTAAATGAGTTTTTTAAACATCCTTAGTTAGGAAGTTAGAGATAAATTACTAAATATTATGGATACAATTCTTTAAAAAGGGGAAATACCTAGTAATTTCAGGAAAACTCTAATTAAACCCCTATGTAAGAGAAGTGATAAGTGTGAGTGTCGTTGTCATACAAGAATTAGCTTGGTGTCTGTAGGAAGCAAATTACCTAGTATGATGATAATTTTTATGCTTTGAGATCCTGTAGATAACATTTTAAGAAAGGTCCTATCCTTGTAAGGTATACCAGATATAATATTAGAGTGACTAATGCTATGTCTGAGAATAGCGTTGCTGCTGTTAAGGTAGGAAATGAGGCTAGTAGCTGGTTTCTTAGTAAATTAGGAGTTCAGCAGCGTTGCATTCTATCAACATTTATATGAATCATTTTGATGGACTTCATCCTAAGGAGCACAGCAAAGGCAATGGGAGAACACTGAGTCAATTGGGGAAGTAAAAGTCTCCTAGACTTAAATTAAGCTGATGATTTAAGCATCCTAGATGAAAATGTTAGTAAAATGAATGAATATTTATAGGTGTTGAAAGTTCAGGATGCAGGAGTAGTATTGAAGATTAATGGTAAAAGAATAAATCACTAAGGCTAGAAATAAGTGAAGGTGAAGATTTGATGTTGGGCAAGGAGAAAATCGATCAAGTGGACAGCTTCATTTGTCTAAGAAGGATTATTAGTAAAGATGGTGGGTAGTGAAGATGTTTAAACTAGAATAGTCAATTCCCAGGTTTTTTTTTCGCGTTTGAAAAAAGTTAGGAAGATAATTCTGCGAACTAAAATTAGGATATTGGAAGCTACTGTGACCACAGGGTCAAGTATGGTTCTACAGTGTAGGCGCTCCGAAAGACGGAGGAGGGTTTGCTAGATGTTTTCTGGGGAAATTGCCTATCGATCATTTTGGTTACCCAACTGACTGACCGTATCTTAAACAGTCAGCTCTGCGAAAAAAGTGAATCAATTGCGCTTTCTAAGTCTACAATGAAAGAAAACTAGATGGTTTGTACACATGCTGTGGATGAAGGATGATAGTTTGTCAAAGATAGTCCTTATCGGCCAACTGTCAAAAGCCAAACGAAAAGCAGGCTGTTCCCGAATAGGGTGGGAGGATGTTTTAGGGAAATTTTCAACGGAAACGGCAACTTCTTTGGAGGGTTAGCGCCAGATAAATTCATACCTTTGAGTACCTTGAATGGAAGCTGTCACCAATGAGGACGAATCCTCTTTAACATCGCGAAGCTTATTCTTTTGTAAATGAAAGACACAGTAATTAAGAGTATAACTAATAATAAAATTCCTTTCTTATCGACGAAAGCCGAACTGAATGAGATGTAATAATGCTTGACCTAAAGAAAGGCGCTAAGGCAAATCATTTATGGAAAATATTGTTCTGGCATTGTACTAGCCGCACGCTCAGCTTTTTGTAACCGATGTAATAAGAAAAGATTTCTCGTCAAAAATAAATCGCTGCAAACGCTATGTTTTCTGTTTTCCAAATGTGCAAGGGACCTAAAATGTCATGCAGATCAGCTGGAAATTGAATTTTGAATAAGGTCAAGGGGTTGTAGATGCTATGTTTCTGTTTTGCTAGGAAGTTTTGAGGCTTGTCCCTTTTGTAAGTGCAAAAGTTGATGAGAACAGGGCTAAAAACAAGCGGCCTTTGTCGCTTACCTTATTGAATACCTTAAGCGACCTTATTGAAAGGAAGCTAAACGGTGGGCCGTAATATTGAGAAGCGTTAAAGCCGAATAAAGTTTCTGTTTCTGGAAGTTCTATAAGAGTTATAAATTTTGTATTGAGAATCAACTCTGAGAAAGAGAAGATGCAAAAATATCACAAAGGACCAAGGTGCTGGATTACAAAATTTGGCGAAATCCTCCTTTTTTCTCTTTTTAATGGAAGCTATGAGGCTCTTTGAAATATTTCGACTTGCCGGTCGACCAATTTAACAGGCTCTCGAAGTTATCTCAAAGAAAAGACAATCCTTTTGTCTCTCCTAAGTCTCTGTCGGCATTCCACTTTCAAAAGAAGAGTAGGAACGTAGCTTCTCGAGGCGAATTTATATTTAATATATATATATATATATATATATATATATATATATATATATATATATATATATATATATATATATATATATATATGAAATCTTTGCTTGACGGTTAAAGCTGGAAGGAAGTGGGCCATTTCAGATAGCGTTTGTATATATATGCACCTCTTTCTCGAGCTTTAAGAGTGAAGGACTTGGGCAAGTTCTCGAAAAATCTAGACAGTGTAGCGAGGGACCGCCACTCCAATACCTCAGTGTATCTCATCAGGTTGTACGATGATATTCTAAGGGTAATTCTTACGTAGATCTTGCCATTACCGACTATAGAAAAGCATTCTATTTGATCAGACATCTTTTTACTCTTGAAAACTTAATTGAAATGGGTGCCGAATCCCTGTCTGGCCGTGAACAGTGTATCTTCTCTTTCAACGAGAAAGACACGAACTCTTTTTTTCTTCCCATTACCTATGGTGCCCCTTAAGGTACTAAATTTGCTGGTATTGTTTTCCTGGCTGTCCTAATCTGCATCCTCCAGTTATTCAAGGATAGATACAAATTTGTGGATAATTTATCCTTCTTGCTGAAATATGTACTCGAAGGAAACTTTGCTGTGCCGAAATTTAGCTCTAACTTTACTGGTGTGTTTCAGATTTATTCTGAACTTGCAAGTCTCACTCAATGAATTGAAGTGTAAGGTAATGAGATTCAACCCTCTAAAAGTGATTTCAAAGAGCCAGTATCCCTCTTCCAGCCTGTAAAGAGCAAAAAGATACTGGGCGTTACCTTCTTAATTGATTGCAGATTCAACGGCCACTTGAATGAGCTGGTCCGCAAAGGCTACGCTGCCTTGCAATCGCGTATTATAATGAAAAGGTTTGGTTTCAGTGGAAAGTCAATAAAACTGGCCTACATGACTTATGATCTGTCTGTATTAGAATACGTATGCCCTGGTCGGGGCCCGAGAGTCCAGTTAAGCTTGAGTTTAAGTCAAGATATTGAGGACATTCAAATACACGCTTGTAAAATTATGATGGGAGAAAGATATACTTCCTATGAAAATGCCCTTCATTTACTGGGATTTCAGTCACTCCAGAACTGTCGCCAAAATCTTGTAAAATCAAATATGGACAATTTATTCTAAGGAGCTCAAAACGAAGGTGTATCCTCCCTCCGAATGCACCCCAAACACACTCACTAAGACAGAACAATTTGAAAGCAGTTTATTGACGCACAACGCGGTATCAGCATTCTTTTGTTCCCTTATTCACGGGTAAGTTTAACAGCGTAAATTAATCGCAGTTTGTGTTTCTGCAATTTTTATATACTTTGTAAACAGCCCAGTTTTAGTATTTCTTAGTACTAGTCGAGGATGTATATAAATATGTATATGTCTATTGTCTATTTCACTGTTCATATTACTATTTTAGGTGATGAATGAAAATCCCCATCAAATGGCAGGCAGTGTACCTTTTGCCTTTCCTACTAGAATTGAAGACCATGATTGTACAGATCAAAGTGTTGTCCCCCATAAGTCGCCTCCAGAGTATCGCCATCACCCGCTCTATGCAAGTCCCTCTCAAAGTCCAACGACTAATCAGCCAACCTCCAACCAACAGGTCGTGAGTGCATTTTGCCTATAATATCTTGCCTTGGAGTGCTTTATTCCTTTCATTATTTTTCCTTTTATATTTTGCGCTTTAGTTTTTTGTTTAACTCGAACAATAAGTGGTAGAATGCTGGATTGTGATTCATCTGAAACTGATATCCTCTTAACAGCATTGACAAATGTTACTCCTTGTACCCATCAGAGATGTTTTTAGTATGGATATGCTCTATTAATCGAATAATCCTATAATTAAAAGCAATTATCCAATTAAATTTTAATCGAACTGTTATGGGTTTTCTCAGAAAAATAATAATCGCAACGGAATCAAAGTTGTCCGTTTATGCTTGACGATAGCAATTAATCTTGAGATGGTGCAGATGATTTAAGTTGTGCTTTAAATCTGGCGTCCCTGTCACCTCCTTTAACCATAAAAGTATGTACATATTCTTTTGTTTGAAAAGTCCCCAAGGGTATTGTGAAGCAAAGGCTATTAGGATGCAAAAGCTAACAAGTTCAGCATATGTATCAGCAAGAGGGCAGACAAAGGGTTCGTAATGCCATTGCCTCCATTGATGAGGCAATCCTACTGCAAAAATGACGAGAAATCGACCACTGCGTTAATGTGCTTCGTTCTACTGAAGGTTTCCCATATAGAGGCTTATCAAATGCAGTTAAACGTAACTTTTGTAAATACTGATTAAAATAAAAAAGATGTTCAAATGTTTCAATATCTAAAATAGCGAAAATAGCGACGAAGACCACACTGCCTTTCCATAACAAACAAATACAACGTAGAAACAATAGGGAAAGTTTTTTCAAGACAATGGAAATTATTTATGTAGATATTTCGGCCCTATGTCCAAGGGCCGTCTTCAGCACAATACAATACTATATATATATATATACTATATATATATACTATATATATATACAAACAAATACAACGTAGAAACAATAGGGAAAGTTTTTTCAAGACAATGGAAATTATTTATGTAGATATTTCGGCCCTATGTCCAAGGGCCGTCTTCAGCACAATACAATACTATATATATATATAAAAGAACTTACATCAAATTGTGAGAATTAAAACTGAATATAGATCTACTATATATCTATTAAATATATCTACATCTACTATATCTACTATATCTACCTTATTAGTAAACTATTTGAACTTTAAGAAGATTTTTGGATCTCCAGAAGGTAAGTGAATGGCATTAAGCACGTAAAACAACCAAGTGGTTACAAAAGAACATAAAGAGAAATGCCAAAACTTGAACTGAGCAGATATTGCCATAAATAATAGGGATTAACAACCATCGCAATCCTACCCACCTGACGTTATAAGATATATTTGTCAGTGCAGTTTTCTCGTGCGCTAGTGGATTGACCATTAGTAATTTGCAGTGTATATTCTTGGTAGGGAGCTCACGGAGGAAGGTGTGTACATTATCAGTTGATAATGGAAGTGTATTAGGAATTTAATTAGAAATAATCGCAATGTTAATGGAATTGCTTTAGAAAAGACACCTGAATTGTATTTGATTATAAATGGCAAGTTTAATCTCTGAATTAATCAATTCAAGTAACTCCTCAATTGCGTCTCCCAGTGAAGTTAAAGTTGAAACTCGGTTCAATGCCGTATTTTACAAATTGTTGCAAGCTCTTCTTTGTCATTGTCCCTGGATGTATTGCTACCATTATTGGTTACTATATACAAAATGTCTCACTTTGCTCGACAAGGCTAAATAGTTAGTATATTAAGTGACGGAGTTGAAACCTTTTTTTATGTTCATTACACTTTGGGGAAGTTTAATAGCATAGAATATTGGGGGTATAGGCAGCCTATGATGGGGACAGAGGCATCAATTTTGAGATTCGAAATGAGATTCGAATATCATTTTTCGTAATGTTTGGATTTTCTCTTAAATGTAAATAAGTTATGTTTGGGAAGTTTAATGACTCAGCCAAATTTAAAAACCCTTGACAAGCATAAAAACGAGAACTCCGTTGCCAATGCCTCGTGATGTGCTACAGAAACTGTTATCCATGGGTCGCATTTGTAAAGCTTTCTACTAATTTGTACCAAGTTTAATGGAGACCCAATCAGTCATTCTTATGGATACGGATGACAAGAATATAGTCATTCATGTACAGAAGTCTGTTCGAGCACAGGCACTGAGAGAATAAATGTAGCCGTTGACCAGGTTTTGTTGAGTGAATTTTGGCAGTCCGAAAAGTAATCAGGTCGGTTTGTAATTTGGTTGGATTATTTGCAGCCTACAAAAAGGCGGAATCTTTAAGCATCAATCTTCCATCCCACCAAGTTGGGCTCGGGCCCAATATCTCCCTCGTGGAAGAAGTGTTTAAGAAAAGAATCTAGGGACTCCTCTTCCTCCTCCACAGTGGGGATTGAATCGATCCTGGGCTTTCAAAAGGCATAACTGTAGCAATAACAGTTATTTTTTACTATGTTGGTAGAGATCCAATTCAATATTGTTTTTGGTAGCTTCTCTAATGACTAAAATTTAGATACCCTTCATCCTCCCTCTCCCGGCGTATAGAGGTCAGATTGATTTGCACCCTTGAAGAGTAAGTTTGGTTAAGATTAAACAACCCCATCTGGTGGATGCCTCGATGGAACGAATCAAGAAACCTTCTTAAGAGTCCAGATCTTGTTCAACCCCAGAAATGTGCCACTTGGGAATCACTTACCGCTTTCCATCAAGTTTTGTTGATACCCTGACAATCTTTTCTAGCAGGTGTTCTGATTACAAGAATTTAGCCCTCCGATATGTCCACAACCCCGCAGAGGTCGTTTTGCGTCCAAACACCAAAAAAATACGCCTAGGGTACTTGATCTTTACTTCCTACCAACTTAGATCGAGATCTTAGAGTCCCTTCTAATAGACTCTCTTATTTAAAAATTTCTGGGGGTTTGACATATCGAGTTTGGTTCACGAGTTTGACATATCGAGTTTGGTTCACGAGTTTGACATATCGAGTTTGGTTCACGAGTTTGACATATCGAGTTTGGTTCACGAGTTTACAATATCGAGTTTGGTTCACGAGTTTGATATATCGAGTTTGGTTCACGAGTTTGACATTTCGAGATTGGTTCACGTGTTTGACATATCGAGTTTGGTTCACGAGTTTGACGTATCGAGTTTGGTTCATGAGTTTGACTTATGATCTTAAGAAGTTTATTTTCTGTGCCGAGAGACTTGCTGTTTTGCTTCTTGTTTATGCTGCAAATTAATTGCAGCAATTAATCGTTTGAGAACACCACGCTGGAGAACACCCCGTCTCTCCCTTCAAACGTTCTTCTCTAGCCACTGCCCGAGAAATTTTCAAAATTTTTTTTTTTTTTTTTTAACCTTGTCCCAGTCTAATGTGGGGTGTACAGCCTTCCTCTTGCACCCAGAAGACAATTTAATGCAACTATTCTGTACTGTCTTTGTCCACCGGAGGAAGTGCCTAAACCACTATTTCATTATAGTGGTGTTATACTTAGTGGGGTTGAATCGCTTCGTTCAAGAAGTGTTGTGTTGGGCATCTGATCAACTTCCTTTATTATTCATATTTTTTTTGGGAGGGTGGGCAATTTATCTGGAAAACTTCCAGTATGTCTTCCTGTCTTCTCCGTTGTTCCTATGCAATGGAATATTTATTGCATATTTCAGTTCCATTTACCTTGTATAGGCTTTTTTTCGGCTTTTTTTTACGGCAAATCAAGTTTTTTTCGACAAACCCAGTCTCGAAACACTGGTTATATCATTATTATTGAGCATCGTAATTTTGTTGCGAAAAGTGCGTAAATTAGCCATAGTGCTATGTTGCGACTTCGAATAAAATTTGGTTTAAATATCATATCGGATAATAATCTGGTAAGATGCATTAAAAGGGGAGAGCTAACCGGCGTAAGGGCCTTTATTTAGACGTTTCTTAATCGAAAATAAGCAATGGCCATTAATGTCCCAGATTTGAGATGGAAGGCTCGGACTGACGGCAAGACTGGATTCATAGTAGGAGAAAAATAAGTTTTGACCAGGAAAAAATTGGTACAGAAATGGTTTCTTCACCATCCGGACCGGAAAAAAATGCTTAACAACATATCAAAAATCTAAATCTCTAGCTCGATGCGAAATTGTTTTTTTTTAATGTTTTCTTATTTATTTTCTCAAAAACCGGGAAAAAAACTAAAAACGTAAACTATAATGTTTTACACATCTTTTTAGATCAGCTTTTGGCTCTGAATTCATTTCTGATACTCATTTCGTTACCTGACCAATAGAAAAATATTTATCAGCAAAAAAAAAAATGGGGAAAAAAACTGTGTCTTTGGGGAAAAAAAACTCTTACCAGCGTTGTAGTCTATTTGGCTATGTAAACGAAAGGCTTAGAAAAAAAAGACTAAACAACAATAAACAGGAATGACGAAACACCTCAGCGCCAAACACCATGAGACAAGGTAGGTTCTAACTTAATGTGTTCAGAGAAAAGCTTTTATCTTATTTTTCAAATATATAAAAATTGCACATCATCAAAATATAGGAACTAGATTTTTCATCATCACAGTTAACTGTTATTCTTCTTCACTAAGTTCTTCTTCTTGAAACTTCGAATTGTTGCACGAGCTTCCCTTACAGGTACGGCAGGCTATAGTACACTCAAGTCCGTTTTTCTTACAGGTACACTTTTCACTATCACAGCCGTCAATACGACACGAGCATTTGATAATTTTCAGCAGCTGAGACGGAGCGGCAGGGAGATCTGTTTTTATTGGCGCAAAAACTTCGTTATCCTGCAGTTTCCATCCCAGGCGTAAAGGGTCTACTGGGTTCCCGAGCCAGATTTGAACTTGGCAGTAGACACTTAGCGAGTGGTACTTCGCTGCTGCCTGAGTCGGTGGCAGTTCTTGTGGATGCACGAAAGTGGTGGCAGTGCTCACTTTTCTGTGAAAGATTAGCTTTCTGGCAGTGTCCAGGTTCGAAACATCAGGGCAACCGTACAGTATCAACAATGCTCGCTCTCCTGCTGCCACAATATCGTCAAGCGATGCGAGATTGTCGCCAAATATAGCAGCGCTGTCCCTGAAACTTGTTGGAAAGTAGCAGCTGAATGGCTTTGCCCTTTCCTATTCCGTAAGGGTGAGAGGTTGTGTCACAACCCAGCACGGCATGACAGAACGGTATCAGATTGCTGACATCTGTTCCTAGCTTCTGCTTCATCTCACTAATATCCCAAGCTGAACTAGTACCGCCAAACTTAGCTTCAGGTGAGAAATATAAACGCCCAGAACGTGAATCTGATCGACTGATCAGAAGAACCAAGATGTCAGTATCGTCAGCAACCACGATTGTGTCTGTAAGACTAGCAGCTTCTACGGCTTTTTCTACAATTAGAACGTCGGCGTCTCCTTCCGAGTGGAAAATTCGGAAACCAACGGCTTCCATATGGTTGCCGAGCAGCTTCAGGAAACGTCCTTTGTTTGTCTTACATGAAAGAAACTCTTCTTTCTTCATGCAGAGGGTCATCTCTTCGGTGAAAAAGACTTGGCGGCCAACCATCCTTGCTCGACGTAAATGGGTAGCATCTTTGATTGCTGGACCACCTTCATATCCGTCAAACACAACGATCGCACTAGGGTACCTTGCTTGTACGTAATGGACGTATGAAGCAAAGATGACCTTGAAGGTTGACCCTACCTTCCATGGAACTCGATGTAGAAGAGAACCACCATCCAAGACGATGTTATACGCAGAAGCAGGTCTTGAGGGTGACTGAGTCTCAATCCCGCAAGCCAGAAAGATCGCTTTTGCAAGCTCTGGCTTATTTGCTTTTCTCATAAGGCCATTGCTTTCGAAAAGATAAGGAGGAATCGTACAAAGTTCGTACTAGAAGTATTCTTCTCGGAGGTCAGTTCGTTGGGCTACTATTATAAACCGCTGGAAAAGGAGCGCCGGATCTATGTGCGCTACTACAGAGGACCCCGCCTTTTTGGCATTCATTAGGTGCACTTGGTCTTTTTATTGAAGACTTGCTCCTTCAAGGTTTTTCCCGTCATCTTACTTAGAATCAACTTTCCAGCCACATCGGCCTCGTCAACATTAACATCTTGGGAAGAAGTTATGCCGTTGGCAATGTTTCTAAGCTGATTGTCACCTCTGAACGGAGAAGATTCTGCGAAGTATCCAACGAGCTTCTGGGTATCGTCGAAGTCACGCTCCTTTCTACTGGAACTCATGTCGCGGTGCTGCTCACTTGTCGAGTAACCAATTTTTGTCAAATTTTGCATCAAGAGGTTGATCTCCAGGAATGCTGGTCTTGACAGAACCCAAATGGCTCTCTGCTGTTCTGTCATCCCACCTCCAGTTGTAAGACCGCCCGATGTTTTCAGACTTCTCATATACTCCTGCTCGATGACAAGATCTGCCGAGAGCCCAGCCCAGCGTCGCTCTGATCTTCTAATGGTGTGACCTCCCTGTTCAAATGCTTCGAAGATTGGTGGGTGACTAGTTTGAAGCTTAACCATCTCTTGCTGGTACATCCAGACCGACTTGACATAGAGGTTATGTCCAGATGCTGCTAGAAACGGAAGCATCTCTACTGCAGATTGTAGGTGCAAATCCCACAGGCCTAGTCTCTCGGCATGTATGAACTTAAGCAGTATCCCAACCATGTCAAGATACTGAAACCAGAGCTTCGCAGTTCTCTGAGTCAGCAGGTCTTGGCGTCTCTGCTTGAGAAAGTTTTCAAGTTGCTTGAGCTGGGGATCATGACTGAGATCTTCGGGTGGGAGGTATCCATCCAGTACGTTAGCGAAGACAGTAGACACGTCTAGAGACGTCAACGTTGCTTGCTCTTCTTCGAGGAGATGAGCATATATGGCCGAGCTCACGAGAATGTGAGCTCGAACAGCTCTAGAAATCGCTTTTCCAGAAAGAATATGCGGCACTGCACCAGTCGCGTATACCAATTCCAGAACCTCTTTCAGACCAGAACCTTCCATGAGGTGTCCTATGCATCCGACGAAACTCATCATCAAATGAAAACCGCCTAACTTGAGAACAATACTACTCAGCTCATTCGTTGTGTCGGACTTGATGATCTTCCTAGACTTCCACCAGAACGGCTGGTCAAATGTGAGAACAGGTGTGAATCCGTAGGTTCTGCCTTGCGAAGCTACAAAGCGCAAGATTGAGTAAAGGCAGGATTCGTTGCTAGACGGGAGGTCAATCATGGGCAAAAACAAGACGCTTGCCTTGCTGCGAAGGTTTCCCGTTTCATGGTGTATTTGGTTAGAGAAAACTGACTGCATGAATCCATTCCAGCTCGGCCTTGGGACATTCAGGAACCCGGTAGCTAACCAGAGCTGATCGAGTGAAGCATACGGGTCGTTGACATTTTTGCCAGGGATCTTCTCATATTGCACCTTTGAAAGCACTGTCTCACTTAAGTGGTAAGGGTAGATGGGAATTTTTCCTTTTTGGGCTACTTCATCTAATGGAACATCAACTCTCGGAATGGGCGATCGGCTCTTAATGAGAGGAGGCGTGACTGTTGCTAGCAGAGCCATCCTATGGAAAGTGTTTCTTCCGTCCATCGTGCAAACATTGTGATCTGCATTATCAGCTACATGCTGCACAGCAAGTGCGGAGGTAACTCCTCCAAGGCTAGATACATCATGGACTGATGCAAAGCTTTTAAATTCCTGGACTTCAGCATAGGAGGAGCAGAATCCATGGCTGTGTAAAGTGTCAATAAGAAATCTGGACTTGAAATGGTGATCCAGTTGCACTGCTAAGCCTAGTTGCAGTGGACAAATGAGGGCACACGGGCGAGCTGCTTGAACGATGGAATTGCCAATGGCAAGCATTTTGAAGGAAATATCGGTTCCAACGAATATTTCATCTAAGAACACCATTAGGCAATCAGGTAGAGAGCCTTCCAGCTGTTCTCCAGAAGAAATCTGCTTTGCGGTCATATATGATTCCTTCTGTGCTGGCAGTCCTTTGATATCACTTTTGATAATCTTTGCTGCTGCTCTAATAAGCTTGATTTTCTCACTCTCTTCGTTATCGGTTTTGTCCAAGTAATAAAAATTCTGGAGTATCGCTGATGCTTTTTCTTTGAATGTCACCACGTCAGCCTTACCGTCAATAGTTGCAAATACTAGCTGGTCACTGAAATATTCCAGAAGCTTGCTCTTCAAGTACTTGTTACAGTACGGTTCAAGGTCTGTCCCATTTAAAAGCTCTCCCATTTTAACAACAAGTTCACTGACTGTATACTGTTCTTCGTCATTTTCTTCGAAAAAAGTAGCCAGCTTCAAAAACGCCTGATATCTTTCATCGTGACCTGGCCTCCCCCTTTTTGGACGTTTTTATCTGGCTCAGTATCTTCGAGTATTCCAAAAAGTTCTTGCGTCGCAAATCTGGCTGGAAGGCTCTCATTTAATCGAAACATAGAAGAACAGGCTGCGTGATAAATGGCGTCAACTGCGTGCAGGTCTGACACTGCACATATTCGGCGGAAAACGTTATTTGACCAATCATCATCACGGCTTTTGCACACTGCCTTTATACTCTCTTCAAAGTCTTCCGAACCTTGTACCACTCATGTCCTTTTCTGTGGGTAGTGTGGAGATTTATCCTTGTAGTGCAGAAAAAGCAACACTCTTGGAAGTTGAAACTTGGAGTCCGTGATCGGAGTACCACTTTTTCTGCTTCCGTCATTTCTTGCAAGGTTCGTCGTCTCTCATTCTCAATTTTCGACAGGTATGTTTTGTTTGTGAAAGTCTTTCTGCAAGCAACATGGACTTGGTTCCCTGCCTCGACAGAGATGCTGGTACCTCTCGTTTTGCTAGCTTCATTGATCGCCGTAGCTCCTTTTTCTGCCAGTACCGACGATTCTGAGGTGTCTATTGAACGTTCACAAAGGGGACATAAAACTGCGGTCTCAGCCATCTAAAAAAAAGAACTGGGAATAAGTGAGCTGTCGGTGAATGTTACAACGAAAACCCTCATTCTGAACCGAAAAATTCGTGCTCCTCTTCGAAAAATACCCCGTGATCGTGTGTCACTTGATTTTTATTTTATTTTTTTTTTTTTTACTTCATACAAAAACAAAAACAAAACATAAAAAAGAATTAAATAATTAAACGTGATGTTTCTGTCTAATAAAAGAGCACAAAAACAATCGTTTCTTAAAAGGGAAACCATCAATAAACTACTTTTCTTTTCACGGTTCCTCATTCTCGGATTCTGGAAATATCTAAAAAATAGGCGCAAAAAACGTGAAAAAAAGGGAATTTCGCAACGGGATGGAGATTTAGATTTTTGATATGTTGTAGAGCTCTCTTTTCTGAACACAGTGGTGTAAAAACAATTTCTGTACCAATTTTTTCCTGGTGCGATCATTTTTTTCCGTATCTTTCCCCTACTATCAAGCTAAATAATATTTTGCATCTTTTTTGATGGGTTTTCTTCGGTCCAATGAAATCAACGAGTAATTGGAACCACAGGAAAACCAGCTAAGAATAAGGTTTCGAAGTAGATAAATTAGCTGTTTTGCTGAATTGCCATTTTCAATTTCAAGAACAAACATTTTTTTTTCTTTTTTTGGTTTGTGTTTATGACTCAGGTCTGACAGCCGTATACAACAGAAACAAAACAGGCAGCAGTGGTTGGTGGATTAGTTGGAATCGTGCTGAGGAATTTCCCAGCATCACCGTGATCTTAGCCGATGGGTTTGTGTTTGTTTTAAAAGACCTAGCAAAACAGGAATCCCCTAAAATCAACCTTGTATTGGCCACGCCTTGCCGTAGTATCATTAAAATACCCATGAGATATATTTTAAAGAAACTGTCTTTTAGGCTCACTACGCCCTCCCCCTAAAAAATCTCCAGACTTCCATATTATGTATATAATTAGCTTGGTCTTGGTAATAATTTTTTTTTACAAATTTCCAATCCCCTGAAATTACCCCCCCCCCCCCTCCTCTCGTATTATTTTAATTGCTTGGAAATTGAATTCACTGTTATCTTGAAAAGACTATAAATGTCGTTAAATTGGGACATACAATAATCAAATTATGTACAGAAAATCTAAGTCTTTCGACTGCTTCATTTTTGTGGCGTAATAAATGCCAGGCAACCATCGCTTTACACAAAAGAATTCATGTTAATACCAATATTATTCCCTTCCTTCAAATTACGAATTTAGTTTGCTTAGTAATTCCCTGTAATATTTTTTTATTCTATGTTTTAGTTTTTGACCATATTGGCTTATTTAACTTGGACTCGATAATTTTAAGTTTGCTTTTTTGCAGCTTTTTTAGCTTCCCTCTTCTGTTTTCTGATTATAACCTTTTCTTTTATTTATTCATTTCTTCTAATGAAGAGAGTCATGATAAAAGGTCGCTCAACGCTATTACTTGTTAGTACAAGTTTTCTTTTCCATTTTCCTTTCTTTTTCCTTTTTTTAATTTCGTTATATGTAGAAAGAATGTTGTGTGCTATTATGCTTGTAATGTAGATTCGTATTTTACTTTTGCATGATTAATTATTTTCGTTTTGTTTGCATGTGTTTGTAGCACTCAACAGCTTTGCTGCCGCAAAGAAGAATTACTCACCCATATACCGGCAACCAGTACAATTGGTACTCTAACACTCTCAGCATTCCTGTAAGTGTTCCTTGGTTTCTTTTTCCTTTCCCTCTGAATTCTCTCTTTCCATTTCTACTTTTTTTTCGAATTGTCAATCGCTAAACACTTGTCTTGACTATTAGGTAATTGAAAGAAAAAGGAAACGAGTTGAGGGCTATAGTACTGACTCTGTTGAGGTACTTTTCTAAATAATTGTAAAATTTTCCGATCTTAATTTTAGTAATATTCAGTTTTTGCCCTGAACTCTCGTAATACTAGGCTAAATTGTGTTTATTTTAAAGATATTGTAAGGTTTTAAATGTAATATTAGGCAAAGTCGTAAGTCTTGAATATATTTCTGATGTGAAATTATATAATAGGAAATCCGTGGAAACTTCAAAAATAATTATGTATACTATATATATATATATATATATATATATATATATATATATATATATATATATATATATATATATATATATATATATTATATATATATATATATATATAATTATATATATACGTATATGTATATATATTTTTATATATATATATATATATATATACTAGCTGTTGGGGTGGCGCTTCGCGCCACCCCGACACCTAGTTGGTGGGGGCGCTTCGCCCCCCCCCCCCAAGCCCCCCCGCGCGCGTAAGTCGTTACGCGCCATTGTAGTTGTGTCCCTATGTCCCACCTGTGAATATAGATATATATATATATATATATATATATATATATATATATATATATATATATATATATATATATATATATATATATATATATATATATATATATGTTTTTAACTACGTAAAACTTGCGAATATACAACATTCTTTGCTGTCCCATTGTCTGTGCATATAAATAGATTGTCAGGTTTACCGACTCTTGAACATGCAACATATAATGGTCAATGGGAAAACAATCCGTATTCAGATCTATACCTCATAATTCTAATGATTGCCCTTGAGCTTTGTTGATGGTGATTGCTAATCGACCATTCCCTGAGTCGCCATCGTCATTTATATATCCCCCTGTGCACCCCGGCGTCCCCTTTGTAGTTATGTCCCTGTGTCCCGGTCGTCATTTATATTCCCTGTGTCCCGGTCGTCATTTGTGTCCCGGTGTCCCAGTCTCTGATTTCTCTTTGAGTGTCCCGGGCGTCATTTATATTCCTTGTGTCCCGGTATCCCGGTCGTCATTTATATCCCCCTGTGCCCCCCTGCGTCCCCGTTGTAGTTGTGTCATTTATATTCCCTGTGTCCCGGTCGTCATCCCGGTATACATTCGTTTTTGAATTGGTATATGATGAAATAAATTTTTAATTTTTTCCCTTTTTTTCCTTTTAGTTTTTTTTTATTGGTTTTGACCTTTTTTTAGGTTTTTTAGTTTTTTTCTTTTTTCTTTTTAGTTTTTTTTGAAGTTTTTATCTTTTTAGTTTTTTTATTTTTATTTATATTTTTTTAGTTTCCTTTTTCTCCTTTATTTTTCAGTTTTTTTCCTTTTTTTAGTTTTTTTTTTCTTTTTAGTTCTTTTAGTTTTCACCTTTTTTAGTTTTTTTTAGTTTTTTAGATGAAAATTTTTTTAGTTTTATTCCTTTTTTTCTTTTCAGTTTTTTATTGGTTTTTACCTTTTTTTTTAGCTTTTTAAGTTTTTTTTCGTTTTTTCTTTTTACTTTTTTTTTTAGTTTTTATCTTTTTTATTTTTTTTTATTTTTATTCTTAATTTTTTTTTATTAGTTTTTAGTTTTTTTGTAGTTTTTGCCTTTTTTAGTTTTTTCAGTTTTTTTTTTAGTTTTTAGATTTTTACCTTTTTTAGCCTAACCAGGATTTGAACCTGGGACCTTCATTCTCCGTTCTGACACCCTCTCTCACCGAGTGACTACTCCAGCATGTTCATTTTGGTGTTTTAAATGGTATATTATTAACCAAATTAATGTGTTTTACAATATACTAAGCATCGTCATAACAAAAATGACGACAACTAATTTCATGACGTCAGTCAACACAGAAATTAAGTTCTGAAATTAAGTCATGAAATTAGTTGCCGTCATTTTTGCTTTGACGGTGACGTCATTCAAGTTATATAAGACATATGTTCACGTAGAAATCTATTAATGTTTAAGTTTACAATGACTGATGAAGATGCTCAAAGAGTCTATGCCAAAAAACTTGCTGCTGATAGAGAAAGTCAGAAAAGAAAGCGTGCCGAGGAACTATCAGCAGCAAGTTTTTTGGCATAGACTCTTTGAGCATCTTCATCAGTCATTGTAAACTTAAACATTAATAGATTTCTACGTGAACATATGTCTTATATAACTTGAATGACGTCACCGTCAAAGCAAAAATGACGACAACTAATTTCATGACGTCAGCCGACTCAGAAACATGACGTCACCTGATCCACAGATCCACAGACAGACAACTTATTTTTATATATATAGATATATATATGTATATATTATATATGTATATATTTAATTTTGGAAGAAAAAAATATGTTTGTGTGAGGGATGTTATTTCTAAACACATCAGTATTGCAGTGACGTTGTCGAACTTATGTGGAAAAATTGAAGATTTTCATCACGGAAAAGTTTACATTACATTGCTTAAAGAGCAATTATAAAAACTTAACATTGCTTACATTGCTTAAAATTAAACAATTAAAAAAACTTAAAAAAGAAAACTAAAAGTTTGAAGCTTAGTAGAAATCGGACCCTGCTGTAATGATTATATTTATCTTTGAATAGACTCAGTTTGAAAAGAAATTAAATTGCGTATAGAGCAAAAAACTGGTAATTGTAAAAATATTTGTATATATTTTAATAAGGGGTTACAGCAATTCACAAACCTTAAAAAAGAAAACCAAAAGTTTGAAGCTTAGTAGAAATCGGACCCTGCTGTAATGATTATTATTATCTTTGAATAGACTCAGTTTGAAAAGAAATTAAATTGCGTATAGAGCAAAAAACTGGTAATTGTAAAAATATTTGTATATATTTTAATAAGGGGTTACAGCAATTCACAAACCTTAAAAAAGAAAACCAAAAGTTTGAAGCTTAGTCGAAATCGTTGTTAGAAGAACATCACTACTGAATTTCTTTCTTTTTTTGTATTGTATCAGATTAACGACGCTTCTTAACTACTAAGGTCCCTGCGTCGGCCCTGCAGTGCATTGCTGCAGCATGATTCGATCTCTGGGTCCCGTATTACCAAGCTAAGGTCAAACCCACTGCGCCACCACAGGACGAATTCAATTATATTTTTCCTTACGACACGCAGGATTGAACCTGCCACCCTCCGATCAGGATACGCAGCCTTACCCACTACGTCATCGCAAGATGAATTTCTTTTCTTATTAGTATAAGCAGTATCTTTTAAAGGCATGTAAAAAATATATAAAAAAATCGAGTTCAATTCCGAATCGCTAAAGTTGTTATGTAAACTGCAAAAATATTTACGGTGCCTGATAAATAATTTTAATGTTTTAATTCAAACTGGAGATATACCTGAAAATGTTTAAATTATTTTTTTTTTTGCTAAATAAAATCAACTCGCTATGTGATTAAGCTTACAAGGTTTGAACACAACCAGTTATATAGTGTCAGTAGGAAGGCCCAAAAATGAAAATTTGTAATTATTACAAATGATGATTCTCTATTTTGACAATGGATTACGATAATTCAAAAACCTTAAAAAAAAAAGTTTGAAGCTTAGTATATATCGTTGTTAGAAATCGGACTAGCTTCAAAAATCAAATATCTTTGAACAGATACAGTTTGAAAAGACATTAAATTGCATAAAGAGCAAAAACCTGGTAGTTGCAAAAATATTTGTATATGTTTTAACAAGGGATTACAACAATTCAAAAACCTTAAAAAAGAAAACCCAAAGTTTGAAGATCAGTAGAAATTATTGTTAGAAATTAGAATTACTTTAATAATGAAATAGCTTTGAAAAGATAAAGTATGAAAAGACAGCATATTGTCTGTGGTCAGAAGACAAGCGACAATGAGAATCCATACAAAGAAGTCACTTATCATAGTTTAAAGTTATATACGTTACATTAGTCCAGGGTTGCCACCCTGTAAAAAAATCACTAGGTTTTGGTGATTTTCTGGTTGATTGAGCAATTTTTTCAAATTTTCTGGGAATTTATGTGCAAATTTAGTGATTTATTTTTGTTTAGACGATATAAAAAATCTCTAGAAGTAGTGATAAATCACTAAGGACGGCAACCATGCATTAGTCCCATCTGATCGAACAATAAGATCTCAGGAAGTGTTATGCCTCTCTTTTCCAATTCAACCGTGTCTGAAACGTAGCTGGTAGAAATGTCTTCCGTCTGATGAATTCTTTCAACTGGCGTCAGCTAAAATTTGGAACTAAAATTCTTGCTTGTTTTGGATAGCTAGTCGTTTATTTTTTGTTTTAGTGAAGCGCGTTCAACTCTAAAATATCTCATTTAGGACAGTATTTTTATTTTGTTTACATAATTACTAAAAAAGTATCTCCTTAGGCATATTATGGATCACTTTTTGAAAGAAATAATTTTTTTCCAAACAAATCCCTGGACATTGCACCTCATTAAAAAATCGAGTAAATCATCTTACAATGTATTAGTGTACAGTATTTAGTGTAATGTATAGTGGGTGTGACTAGTTCTCCTGTATCCATATATTCTATGTGCAATCGATATGCATATTGTATTGTTTTATCTGTTCCTTTCTGTTTATCTTAGAACGCCAAAAACTACAGGAGTGGTAGTCCAGGAGATAATAGTGCACCACCAAGCCCTCTTTCACAAAGCTTATCTCCAGCCAGCTCCCCGGGAATGGGAGCCTCACCTAGTAGCCCTTTCTCTGACAATGGTCAACAAGGTGCTGGGAGTAATGGCAGCAACTCTGATTCTGGTATTGGTAACAAAAACTTGAATCCTATATATACCGACTCTCTTCAACTTCACTTCGAGAACATTAACATGGTAAGATTGTTTTAGGTTTTTTATCTGACTCAGTCCAAAGATGTTTTAGAACCTGAGAGAAGACATTCACTCTTGTGAAACAGAAAACCAAGAAATAGCCGTGTTTAGCGTTACTCTTCAAAATTATAAGGTTAATTATAAACAACAAAAAAAACTAAATAAAAATGATAGCTGATTTTTTTTTTTAACTTATTCTCTGTAAGGCAAGTTGTGACTTTCATTGAAATTTATGTATAAGCAATCTTTCAGTTTTACTTTGATACTTATAAAGCAATTCAGCTTTTGAAATTTTATATCTAAGTTGAGCCGAAACAAAGAAATCACTTAAGAAGAAATCCTTGGATGGATAGGATTAAGGCCTAAGATGTGGAGGAACAGAATAATAATAATAAGAAAAACAAACGGCTAACTCACGGTTCTTTGGGAATAACGTGAACCATGTCTACGGTAGGAGTTTTGACTCGTCATCCAAATGTCCATTGACTGACACTGATTTTTAGGGAAATGAAAGTAGCTCAACAAGTTGTTTGATTAGTTTGTATGTTCCTGATGGTTTTGTAACGTTTTTACCTGATCTTGTGTGTCATGCTTTTCGCTCTCAAGGTTGTATTCTATTCGGACCTCTATATAGCAGCTCAGAAATTGCTTGTATGGACAAATATTGTTGGAAATAGATATTTGAGATGTAAAATTAACTGCGGAGTAAAATTTTGTATTTGAGATAGAAGCTTAATTACAGAAAAAGAAAAATCGTTATATGAAAGTAATATAAATAAGCTAAAAATGTTGATAGCCATAGCTTGTAAAAATATCTTTAAAAAGAAATCCTAAAGCATTTGCATTAGAATTCGAAAGAACAAAAATAAAATTAAAAAAATAAAACGAACAAGTTATAAAATGACATTTGTGGTTTAGTAATTTAATTTATTCTTGTAAATGTGTTCACTTTTGAAAAATCCGTATCATCTCAAATGATTCCCTATGAATTTGTACAAAAAATACATTTCCAAGCCAAAGATATGCTCTAATTTTATATTTATTATAACCAAAAAGAATCTGTTTTCGTGTGTAATTTTACTAACTCTGAAATATTTGTGTTCTCGTCGTCCTTGACTAATCTGGTCACCATATTATCAGCTTTTTTCTGTTTTTTAGCGAAACCGACTGTTTGTTATTTTGTTTATTTCTGTATTCTCAAAAGTAGTACCCAGGTTACTGTTAACAGACTAGTGGCCAGCCTAATGATCTCAACGTTCAAGCGTTTACGCTGTTCGCGCAGAAATACATAATTATTTGACAAATGATTGAATTAAAAATCAACAAAAAACAATAGAGATAATGACAGCGTGATTTGTCTTTCAGTTTATCAAATATGATCATTTTATATATTTGAGATTAACCATAATATATTTTTCTTAAACTGACAGATGCCCTAAAAATAATCTCATTTGTTTATCGGTAGTTTTATGTTTTTTTCATAATCTGGATTTGACAATTATCCCAACTGCTCGTAAATTAGATAAATGAAAACTCACTGGATTGTTTCCAGTATGGTGACTTTAACTGATCTTTAGTGATATCAAAAAGACAATTCATGCCCCAAAAAGACTCGTGGTAGTTCATTCGGTTCAGCTGTTACGGGAGTTAACGTTTAAATTGATGCTATGGGATTTTCTTTTGTTTGGGTGGGGTGGGGGCAGCTTAGTTTGGTACCATTGCGTGAAATTGATACCCTCTTGACCTAAACAGAATGGTCAGTTCGTAAAATCTCAAACACTTCTTATAGTCCATATACATATATATATATATATATATATATATATATATATATATATATATATATATATATATATATATATATATATGTGTGTGTGTGTGTGTGTGTGTGTGTGTGTGTGTGTGTGTGTGTGTGTGTGTGTGTGTGTGTGTGTGTGTGTGTGTTTCTTATTTCTCATCGTTAGACTGGGTTGAAACTAAATCATTTGTATGAAAACTCAGGCTTGAATTTTTTTAAACATAGAAACTGACAAAACTTTGTTTGAATGGAAAGTTTTCAAGAGTTTTATGGGTACTTATAAGCCCTATCCTTGTATATAGCTTCTTTTATTTAATTTATTTCTCTTTTTTTTATATACTATTTTGAAATGGCTTTGCTATTTCCCTAGAATGAGCTTCAAAGCAGCAGCAATGTTGGCATGTGCTTTAACTCCCTTCAGGTAGGACATTGGCTCCTTTTTTCCTTTGTTTGCTAAACTTTTTTTTTGCATTCTTGTGCTAAAATCTAGAACTATAGAAAGGGGAAACTTTTGATTAGTCTTTTAGCGTAACATACTATTATATAGAACTTCTGTATTTCTTTGATGTCCGTTTCATAGGCCATGAGAATAGGGTCAAAGACATCTCGTATTTAATAATGTCCGCAAACTAAGCAAAAAATCAGTTCTGTAACCCTTTTTTCCTTTAAGGGTGAGGAATCTCTTCCATTTCTATGGGGTTTTGTTTGTTCCAGCATTATTGACTAAAATGAAGAAATTGCTGTTAACAAAGATAGATTAATTTGGAGTAAAGGAAATGGTAACCGCAAAGGAATTAGAGAATAAGAACAAAGGGGATATTCTCAAAGTAGTGTACGAAAAAGACAGGCTTTATGAAAAAACTGAATTTGGAAAATAAATAGAAGTTACAAAATAAATAAAGATTCTTAATCACGAGTATAAAAGAGAGTAATCCACTTTCTAATGGGCTTATAGAATTCCTATTTGTTCTTGGCTTAGACTGGATTAAAATCAAATGACTCTACATAAGAGAGCTGATTTCACCATTGTATTGCTCGCGGTCAAGGCCTCCAAACAGAATGAATGAATGGGGGTGTCCTCCATCTCAGTTTTTAAAATCGAAATATTTTTCTCCAAAAGCGAAAATTTTACTAAAATTAGGTGTGAATTTGGTAAAAATATATGATCTCCCCTTCCCCTACCAAATAAATAGCAGTTGCAGACGCCACCTGCGCACGGGCATACACTGTGTCAACTTTAGTATGCCATTTTATCTCAAGAATTTGTATCTTACGGAGTGGATCTGATATTTAACTTGTAGCAGAAACACTAACCGAAATTACTGAGAAGTTGTTCTAGAAATTCACTGTTGTTCTCTTTCCTTTTTTTTCTTTTTTTCTTTTTTTATTATGTGCAATCCAAATTAGATTTCTCGCGCTATGTATGTTGCCAAAACATGGTTTCTTCAACAATTCTTTTTTTTTAAAGCGCCCTGTGAATTAAACAGCAAAATTATGATTAAGTTCATGAAAAAATTATTTACAATTAGTTTTTTTCAATTTATAGTTGTGAAACGGATTTTTGCAAGAAATTTGACCGAAATACCAGTAAAGTAGCTGCCCGTTCATTTCTATTTCCAGATCCGCTTAGTCTGTCTGGTTTCGTAGAAGCTTTGTTGTCTCAGAATTTGAAACTATTATTGTTCTTATTTCGGAATGTGACATTGATTAATTGTTTCTAACGATTAAGAGACTCAGCCATTTTTTGCAAGCCTCGGTATACTGGAAAATGATAGAGCTAGTCATTTGATATGACTAGCTGTGTGGTTGGCGCGCTGGCGTGGGAATTCTGTGTCCAAAAGGCACGGGTTCAATCCCAGTTGTGACCAGTTATTTAGTTTGGGACGGGGGTCAGTGGCGTGACTCGGTAAGCTCAGCCAGAGTCGACCCAGCTCTATATGGGTACCTGGAGAAATCTGTGGAGGATAAGCAGGAAGGGTGGGTGAAACCACAGGATGGTTGGCCCCCAACCCCCATTGGACTTCCTGGCTGAAGGGCCATGAAATGGAGATCAGCACCACCGGTTTGGACCTTAAGGGTCTAGTGCCGTCTTACTTACTACTTTTTTTTTTACTTTTATTTGATATTGGCTCTATAAGCTTTACTAGATTTTGACTCTCTAAAATCGCCAATGTCCATTCTAAGCGGTTCTTTGTTTTCCTATTTTTACTGTCTTGTTTTAAATTGAACTTAGACTTGTTCTAGTGAAATAAAAAATGTGTATGTATTTATATTGGTTTATTTATATTATAATTAGTTAAGCTTTACGATAAACGATATTAAATCTAAGAATTCTAAGTTCTCAAATTTGAAATTTAACACATGTTATTCATATACATCAAACTACGTTATATTAAACTGTATGTAAGGGGTAGATAGGTTTTTTACTGTTGTATACAGGAATCGGACATCTCTTGTATAAGGATTTAGACTTCTATTTCAGTCCGGTTGTTTTTCAAATAGATTAGCTTAATCAAATTTCTATGAGCAAGTGACGAAATCGGGTAAGGAGGGAAATTATGTTAGACACTTTACCGTCCATATAACTTCAATTGTATAGCAAATATTTAGGATGGGATAAGTTCAAACGGTCGTATTTTAACTGTATGGCTAGCTTTCATTTCATGCTAGCTTTCGACCTAAAAAGTTCGCGTTGGCTTTTGCTTACTTCAGGGGTTTTTAGGGCTTACAAATTTATATGTAAGTTATTTCCTGTTTTTGGGTGTTTTTGCTCTGGTTTTCTTTCTTTTTATTTTTTTAGCTTTTTATCATGTTTTCGATTTTGTCTTTCGTAGGACACAAGTTCTTACTTTCCACCAAGTTTTGTTTGAAATATCGAAACATAATAGCCTGGGTTTTTGTTTTCTCATGTTGGGACTTTCCGAAAGTAAATACTGAGATTTGTTAAATTCTCAGTAGCAGTCCTGAATAGAATAGCTGCAATAAAACAAGAGATTGGAAACAAAGTGACACATAAACTTCTTTCCCATTGGACCTTAAATAAATTTTTTTAAATGTAAATAGGACTGATTCTAGTGATGGTCCGAAGAGTATTATTTATGCTCAGGCACGTCAGCAGACGCCAAAATTATGGATGGTATTGCCACTAGATGACTGTCGCATTAAAATTGAAACCAGCGATTAGTCTTCTTTTTGAATTTCTTCTATTGTTGGGTTTTATGAACTTAGTTGAATTGGTTTCTGTATAATCATCTCAGTAAAAACAGTGAAATAGATTCCAAGTATAATGGGGGTTGCAAAAGTAGTTATTCAGCGATAAAAATAGACAATGCACGTATATATTTACTGCATTTGTCATACAAACAAACTTACGTTGCATTCTATCAAGGAATAAGGTCGACTGGTTCTTCGGTCCTTACGACAGGTTAATACTAAAAAAAGAAATTCAAGTTAAGCTCTAATTTACATATTCCAGTTGAATTGAAAGGATTGTATTATATGCAAGCTAAAAAGCGCTTTAGGCTCAGTCTGCAAATTGATCTTTTAGGCCACTACTTTCTAATTCTTGTACAAAAGATTTTTAGGAGAACAAGGAGGAGACTAAATGTATACTTAGGCTACACATTTAATCTGACTTTTCATGGAACGGGGAGGGGGGGATAGGTGACATTTTTTACTATATTGAGTTGTTCTTTCACTTTGTTTTTGCTGTTAATGTAACAAAAGTTGTAACGTTTATGAAAGTCTTTTCCTCCTTTATTTAGGTTCATGGGCAGACAGGAAATAGCCTGGGTTTGGGTCTTGATATAGGCCTTGATGCTAATCTGGGTTTTTCTTCATTCGGACAGTGTATTGACCAGCAAGTGAATAGATTTGCAATGAATACAGCACCTCAAACCCCACAGACACCGTCCAGCATTCCTGACATTAATGTTCAAGGTTAGGCTGTAATTTTTACTCTTTATTTCTTCTGTTGTGGTATATCTCTTTTCCTTTTCTCTATGTATTTTTATTATGTGCTTTATCTGATCTTTGGTTGGTGTTTGTGTCCGCCTCCATGTCTTGCAAGGCATTCGGATTTTAACTTCCAGATTTCAGTAAAACTCGTGATTTCAAATGCTCGGGATGCTATTTTGATGACAAAACGATACAAAGGAAAAACGTAAAAAAAAAATATAAAGGGAAATGATTAGTTGTGAGAAAATGCAGTAGGTTATGACCAAAAGGCTGCCAAAGGTGTTGATTAAAGGTACTGTGGGTTCAATAATGAAGTGAAAATTTGGAAGTGTCTGGTTTTCCTTTCAATAAATTGTGCAAGTAAACTAAGTCCTCTCTCCTTTATTATATTTGTCCCAATGAGCTTTGAAATTTTAAACCATAAAAAAATGTATGTTGTTTTTTTCTGCTTTAACTAGAAAGTTTTTCGATTCTGTGTTGTAAAGTTGTTTTTTTTCCTTATCTTTCTCATTTGCTTTCATTAGTAGTAAAAGTGGACAGTAGAATCTGTATTTTGGCTATTTCGAATCACTTATAGCTTTTATAGGTGTTGGTCAGTGAATTGTAACCAAGGGCCAAGCTTGTTCAGTGTTTGAGTTTTGATGGCCTCTGACTCGCTATTGACTACACTGGCAAATATCAGTTCTTCGAAGAAGTAATAAATTTTTGGGGTTGGAACAAAGCAGAAAGTCTAATTAAAAAAGGAAATAAATGAAAGCCAAAGATTAATTATGATTCATTAGTTTAATAGGAACTGGCTTCATTAGTTTAACGAAACAATTCTTGTTTTCTACTTGTGTGTTTTTCTGCTGGGCATCTCCTCATTCATTAGGATTTTTAATTTTTAATTCCTACTAAACACATGTTGAAGCGCCAGAGTTTCATGTCATCAATTTTGATATTCTTTGCTTTTTGGATTGACTTAATATATTCCATGGGTGGGAGATCAGGGGGTAAGGTGGACTTCTCGGGAAAAATAGGGTCCCAGTTGCACTTTTTGATAATCGCCTCCTTTTGGTGATTAACTCTGACCTACCTCGTCCTTATTGCTCGCATAAAACCTAAGAACAGCGTTATTTACTAAGGAGGATATGCGGAATCACAGTAGAGACCATGCTGCTCATATTAAATACTTTCTTCTCTTTTTATGGCACTTGGTATTAACCAAGTGACATACAGCAATCGCCAATTCTGTCGGTCTGTCAGTCCCGGTTTTGCTACATTAGGCACTTCCAGGTAAGCTAGGATGATGAAATTTGGCAGGCGTATCAGGGACATGACCAGCTTAAATTAGAAATAGTCTTTTTCCCAATTTGACCATCTGGGGGGGGGGGGAGTGGGGGCCCGGTTAATTCGTAAAAAATAGAAAAAATGAAGTATTTTTAACTTATGAGCGGGTCATGGGATCTTAATGAAATTTGATGTTTGGAATGATATTGTGTCTCAGAGCTTTTATTTTAAATCCCGACCGGATCTGATGACATTGGGGGGAGTTGGAGTGGGAAACCTAAAATCTTGGAAAACACTTAGAGTGGAGGGATCGGGATGAAACTTGATGAGAAAAATAAGCACAAGTCCCAGATACATGATTGACATAATCGGAACGGATCCGCTCTCTTTGGGGTAGTTGGGGGGGGGGGGTAATTCTGAAAAATTAGGAAAAATGAGGTATTTTTAACTTACGAACGGGTGATCGGATCTCAATGAAATTTGATGTTTAGAAGGATATCGTGTCTTAGAGCTCTTATTTTAAAGCTTGACCAGATCTGGGGAAAATGGGGGGGGGGGAGTTGGGAGGGGGAAATCTAAAACTTGGAAAACACTTAGAGTGGAGGGATCGGGATGAAACTTGGTGGGAAAAATAAGCACAATTCCTGGATACATGATTGACATAAACGGAACGGATCCGCTCTCTTTGGGGTAGTTGGGGGAGGGGTTAATTCTGAAAAATTAGAAAAAATGAGGTATTTTTAACTTACGAACTGGTGATCGGATCTCAATGAAATTTGATATTTAGAAGGATATCGTGTCTCAAAGCAATTATTTTAAATCCTGACCGGATCTGGTGACATTGGGGGAAGTTTGGGGTGGGGGAACATAAAATCATGGAAAACGCTTAGATTGGAGGGATCGGGATGAAACTTGGTGGGGAATATAATCAGAAGTCTTACATACGTGTTTTACATAATTGGAACGGATCCGCTCTATTGGGGGGGGGGGGTTTATTCTGAAAAATAAGAAAAAATGACGTATTTTTAACTTACGAAGGAGTGATCGGATCTTCATGAAACTTCATATTTAGAAGGACCTCGTAACTCAGATCTCTTATTTTAAATCTTAACCGGATCAAGCGTAATTGGGGGGGGGGCAGTTGGAGGTGGACCAGAAATCTTAGAAAATACTCAAAGCGGTGAGATCAGGATGAAACTGGATGGGAAGAATAGAAACCTGTCTAAGATACATGACTAACATAACCAGACTGGATATGCTCTCTTTGGTGGAATTGGGGGGGGGGGGTAATTTTGAAAATTGAGGTATTTGTAACTTACGAAAGGGTGACCAGATCTTAATGAAATTTGATATTTAGAAGGATCTTGTGCTTTAAAGTTCTTATTTTAAATTCCGACCAGATCTTGTGACATTGGGGGGAGTTGGAGGGGGGAAACCGGAATTTTTGGAAAACGTGAAAATTGGGGTATTTTTATCTTATGAATAGATGATCGGATCTTAATGAAATTTGATTTTTAGAAGGAATTCATGTCTCAGAGCTCTATTTTCAAATCCCGACCAGATCTTTTGACATTGGGGGGAGTTGGAGGGGGAAATCTTGGAAAAACACTTGGAGTGGAGGAATTGGGATGAAGCTTGGTGGATAGAATAAACAAATGTCCTTGATACGTGATTGACAGAATCGTACTGGATTCGCTCTCTTTGGGGGAGTTGGGGGGAGGGGTTCAGTGATTTGGCGAGTTTGGTGCTTCTGGACGTGCTAGGACGATGAAAATTGGTAGGCGTGTCAGGGAGCTGCACTATTTGAATTGATAAAGTCGTTTTCCCAGATTCGACCATCTGGGGGGCTAAAGGGAGAGGAAAAATTAGAAAAATATAGGTATTTATAACTTACGAGTGGGTGATCGGATCTTAATGAATTTTGATATATTAGAAGGACATCGTGACTCAGAGCTATTATTTTAAATCCTGACCGGCATTAAGCCTCTTATTTTCCATTTTAAATCAATCTATTGATTCATAGAATTTTGTTAGAGCTCATACCATATGATCTCTTGGCTCTTAGCTCTTCTCGCCTCGTCACAAGTGCCATATGAGCTCTTAGCTCTTGTTTTCCTTTGTATCTTAAGAGTGTATGTATGCTTACCATCCACTTAGCTGTCCTTCCTAAGTGGATGTGTGCTGGGTTGGGAATCATTTGTTCAAGGGGCTCGGGTTCAATCCCTGGCGTTGTCAGTTATTGGGTTTGGGACGGGGGTCAGTGGTGTGACTCAGTACGCTCAGCCAGAGTTGTCCCCGCTCTAAATGGGTACCTGGAGAAATTTGGAGAAGGTAAGCAGGAAGGATGTGCGAAAGCACAGGATGGCTTGCCCCCATCTTCCCATTGCACTTTCTGGCTGAATTACCACGAAACGGAGATGAGCACCGCCGGTTTGGCCCTTAAGGGTCTAGTGACTTATAGACTGACTTATACCTACCGTTAGTCCAAAATTCCTGTTTTGCTGCACCTCCAGCTCTAAAAGGTTTTATTTTTACTATCGGAATGAATTGCTGTAAGCATAAAATCGCACGATCTTAATTTTGACTATCGAATCTATGGCATCTTCTGGGGCTCCTCCACGTAAATTTAAAACTACCATTACATGATAAAGGATGACAAGAGCACCTGAACGTTTCCCTGGAGAAAATTCCTCTTGATTTTGCATTGCTTTTAGAAATGGGAATTATATTCTGATGTAATATTTGTGAATTTTGGAATAATTGTTTGATAGCTAGACTCATTTTTGGTTCCATTTGAACACAGAAATGAAGCTGAAAATCTTAGGAAGTCGCAGAATCTTTAATGTTTTCATCTAATGCTGATTAAAATTAAGCTTGTTTAAATGTGTATTCAAACTTTTTTTTCTGTACAACTGTGTGTTCTTCCTCTTTAAGTAAATCAGCCTTCTTTTTACCAATGCAAACAGTTCTATGCATGGACATACTGAGAAATCGATGAGAGGGAATCGATGAGAAATCGATTGATTATGATGATGATTTCAGCGTCCCACAATTTTTAGAGGTTTTGAGGGTTCAGTGTGCAAGAAGTAATAAAAATTAATGTTAAGAAGACTAAGTGGCTGAAACTTCAGCAACTTCTCCCAATCTTCTAGGACTATCGGTTTGATATGATCACCCCTGGATGATCGCAAAAAAAAGAAATAAAAAATAGAGCAAAGAAGAAAAATACACCAAATAATTACTCATCCGTGATTTTTTTTTTTCCGGCAAAAAATTGAACATTCACATTTTTAAAGATGGGAGTCTGAAAACTCTACAGTATTGTTTTCTGATACGCTGAATCTGATGGTTCTTTTTTCTATTAGGCTCCCTCGTCGATGGGAGAGGGACCTAAAACCAGAAAAATTGATAGGGGGGAGGCTTAAAATCAAGGTTACTTCACTCATGTTAAAGGTTAAACTGGACGATATCCGGGCTTTCTTGTCAAAAGACCGAATTTAAAACAAGCAAATTTTTGTCTTCTCTTTAAGATTTAGATCTGTATCGAGGCACGATTTTTTTTTTTTTTTTTTTTTTTTTTTTTACCGGAGAGAGGCGTTGACCACTTTTTATGGCGCTTGGTATTAACCAAGTGACATATAGTGATTGCAAATTCTGTCGGTCTGTCTGTCCCGGTTTTGCTACTTCAGGCACTTCCAGGCGAGCTAGAATGATGAAACTTGGCATTTATATCAGGGACCGGACCACATTAAATTAGAAATAGTCGTTATCCCGATTTGACCATCTGGGGGGGAGTAGGGGGCCGGTTCGGAAAAAATAGAAAAAATGAAGTATTTTTAACTTACGAACGGGTGATGGGATCTTAATGAAATTTGATATTTGGAAGGATATGGTGTCTCAGAGCTCTTATTTTAAATCCCGACCAGATCTGGTGACATTGGGGGGAGTTGGAGGGGGGGACCTAAAATCTTGGAAAACGCTGAGAGTGGAGGGATCGGGATGAAACTTGGTGGGAAAAATAAGCACAAGTCCTAGATACGTGATTGACATAACCGGAACGGATCTGCTCTGTTTGGTTGAGTTGGGGGGGGGGGGGGTTAATTCTGAAAAATTAGAAAAAATGAGGTATTTTTAACTTACGAAGGAGTGATCGAATCTTAATGAAATTTGAAGTTTGGATGGATATCGGAGTTCTTATTTTAAATCCCGACTGGATCCGGTGCCATTGGGGAGAATTGAGGGGGGGCCTAAAATATTGAAAAACGCTTAGAGTGGAGGGATCGGGATGAAACTTGGTGGGAAAAATAAGCACAGGTCCTAGATACGTGATTGACATAACCGGAACGGATCCGCTCTGTTTGGGGGAGTTGGGGGTGGGGTTAATTCTGAACAAATTAGAAAAATGAGGTATTTTTAACATCCGAAGAGTAATCGGATCTTATTGAAATTTGAAGTTTGGAAGGATATCGTGTCTCAGAGCTCTTATTTTAAATTCTGCTTGGATCTGGTGACATTGGGGGGAATTGATGGGGGAACCAAAATCTTGGAAAACGCTTAGAGTGGAGGGTTCGGAATGAAGCTTGGTGGGAAAAATAAGCACAAGTCCTAGATACGTGATTGACATAACCGGGACGGATCCGCTCTCTTTGGGGGAGTGGGGGGGGGGTTAATCCTGAAAAATTAGAAAAAAGGTATTTTTAACTTGCGAAAGAGTGATCGTATCTTAATGAAATTTCATAATTAGAAGGACCTCGAAACTTAGATCTCTTTTTTCTTATCCCGACCAGCTCCAGTGTCGTTAGGGGGGGGGGGACGAAAATCTTGGAAAACGCTTAAAGCAGAGAGATCAAGATGAAACTTGGTGGAAAGAATAAGCACAAGTCCAAGATAGGTGACTGACATAACCGGACCGGATATGCTCTCTTTGGTGGAGCTGGGGGGGGGGGAGTAATTCAGAAAAATTGTTAAAAAAAATGAGGTATTTGTAACTTACGAACGGGTGATCAGATCTTAATGAAATTTGATATCTAGAAGGATCTTGTGCTTTAAAACTCTCATTTTAAATCCCGACCAGATCCGGTGACATTGAAGGGAGTTGGAGGGGGAAGCCGGAATTCTTGGAAAGCGTGAAATCGAGGTATCTTACGAATGGGTGATCGTATCTCAATGAAACTCGATATATAGAAGAATCTTATGTCTTAGATGCTCCATTTTTGATTGGAATCGGATCCGGGGACATAGAGGGTTGGACGGGGAAACAAATCTTGAAAACCGGAAATCTTGGAAAACGCTTAGAGTGGAGATATCGGGATGAAACTTGATGGGAAGAATAAGCACAAGTTATAGATACGATATTGACATAATTGGTACGGATCCGTTCTCTTTGGGGAAGCTGGGGGTTGTTAATTTGGAAAAGTTAGAAAAATTGAGGTATTTTTAACTTAATAACGGGTTACCGGATCTTAATGAAATTTGATATTTAGAAGGAACTCATGTCTCAGAGCTCTTCTTTCAAATACCGAACAGATCTTTGACATTGGGGGAGCTGGAGGGGGAAACCAGACTGACGTAACCGGACTAGATCCGCTCTCTTTGGGGGAGTTAGATGGTGGGGTTCAGTGCTTTGGCGAGTGTAGTGCTTCTGGACGTGCTAGGACGGAGAAAATTGGTAGGCGTGTCAGGGAGCTGTACAAAGTGACTTGATAAAGTCGTTTTAAAGTCTGTACAAAATTTAGGTATTAACTTGCGAGTGGGTGATCGGATCTTAATGAATTTTGATATTTAGAAGGACCTCGTGACTCAGAGTTCTTATTTTAAATCCCGACCGGCATTAAGCCTCTGATTTTCCTTTTAAAGCAAACTATTTATTCTTAGAATTTTGCTAGAGCTCATACCATATGAGCTCTTAGCTCTTGTTTTTTCAAGTGAGCTTTTCATAGTATAATTTTTAATCAATTTTCAATTTTCAGACTGCTCAGTTGATGACTTTACATCAGTAATACAAAATGACAATGGATTCAATCCTGACTTGAACACTGAGATAGATAACCTAGAGTCACTTTTAAACGACACAGAATCATCGGATCTAAGTGTTATTGCAGCATCTGTTAGTGGTTACTTTGAACTCTCTTCCTCACTGCCCCAGGTTTAGCAGCAACTATTTCATGGGGATTTTCTGGGGTTCTCCTGACAAGCGATCAGTTACCCAAGATCTTTTTTGTGATTCTTCAGGATACAAGAGTGGTTTTTTCCGCGTAAAGTGGTCTTCCATCGTAAAGTGGATCTAATGACGTCCTTAGTCGGTTGTTTGGTTTTAGAGGGAGAATGTCTACCTTGCGAAAGGAGCAGAAAAATTGAAATACGATTTCGTGTGAACTTTTCCTTTCTAAGACAAGCAACACGGGATCACCAGGGAAAGTCACTGTTGTCTTGTGGAATGATTTAAGGCTACTCAAAATAAAAATGATATTTACGACTACTTTAGTAATGCAACTGGTGGTAGAATCATGGCAGATGATTTCAAGATATGATCTCAGCAGATGGATTTTGTGCTAGTACAAAGCATTGTTTTGGTTGTGTTGTTTTCCCGGTGTGAAGAAAACGCAGCTTTGACTGCCCTTCAGTGTTAAAGTCAAGATCTTCTAGCTTAATGTTTAGCCGTATTTATTCGTCCAGAACAGTATTGTGTCACATTTTTTGGCTTAATCTTGTCAAAATCCAGCTTAAAAATTTTTTCATAGTTTCAAATTGCAGAAACCTATTGAGTGTTTATAACTGTTATTTTTTTCTGTTTTTATACTGAGGATATGTGTTGCTTTTCTCTCCTATCTTTTAGAAGTACATGTCGTTGAATGAATTTCATCATTTGCTTAATTTTGCTTTTGTAATGTTTTTATTGTCAGAAATGAAAAGAGGTTGTTCCCCAGCTGAAACGTTACACAGGTCATCAGACAATCTTTTAACTCCTCCCTAAAGGCCGTGGAAGGGATTCAACAAGTAAATGAAATAAGGAGTCTAATGAAAAATTTAAGAAGTAAAAAGCGAAACGGATCACGCTTGTCCCCATTTTAATTTTTAGATTACGGATATATACTTATAGTGATCATGGGAAAAAGCGGCTCTTGTCTGAGACTTGGTGCAATGGGTTTTAATTACATGCTAGACAAAATTTGGAATAAGATACGTGATACCAGGGAGCCATTACTTTGGATAAAGTTATATTATTCTTTTGGCAAGACATTTGGGTGTAGCTTACTGAAAGAGGACAATTTCATAGATATAGGAAGCATAGAAAAAACAAAGAATATACTAGAACCTTTGAGAATATTTAGAAGGAAATTGGGTGCAGCTTACTGAAGAAGGACAATTTTATATGCATAGAAAGCATAGGAAAGACAAAAAATGCAGTCGAAGCTTTGAGAATGTTTAGAAGGAATTATAGACAAATACTTTGTATATTCGGATTTCAGGAGAAGTTTTATTCCTGAAATTTTACTGCCATCTACCATCTCACTGGGAGAGTAAAATAAGTAATAATAAGGGAAGGGGCACTGCAAAGCTTTTAGGCCCCAATTGGTGACTTGAACAGATAAAAATTGAAGAATGGAAATTAGAGCTTTTCTCCTTCTCTGTCGATATCAGTTCCAGGAGCCTCAAGAGACAACCTAGTTTCCTAATTTCTTTTCAGTGTTAGTGATTTAGGGATTTCCCCTTATTTTTGGCAAGCAAAATTTTATTTACACTGTCGAAGCTTGTGAAGAGCTGACTTGGTAAAATGAAAAAATACCTGTTGCAGTTAGAAGGTTTGGGTGTAAGTGTCAAAATTCATCATAAATAGTTAGTTACTGAGTCGCTGATCAGTGGTTTCCATTGAAGTTATTCCTTGAGCTAAATAACTTTTTTGAAAGGTTTTGATTGTCTTAGTCACGAATCTAGAATTTATTTATATTTAAATGAATATTAGTTTACAAAACCCTCTATTAAAACTAATTTGAGAATAACTTGGTGCCTTAAAAAAAGGTTTGTTTTACCGATCTGTTATGCACGTTTCCTATATTAAATCTTGATTCAGTTAGAATCTAAACGACGTAGGGGTAGGGGGTATCAGCATTTGGTTATCAAAGTTTATCAAAATAGTTGTATGTTTGGTTACTTTTTTTCCATAATTATGGATCAAATAAAGGTGTTTCCTCTCGGGTGTGTACCGCTTTCCGCATTTGGAGTGAGGAGCAATCCTATAGATGTTGTTCTCAAGTCTTATAGCCTTTGAACTACTTTTTCAAAGTCTTGTTGAATTTAATCACTTACTATAAATCATAAGCAAGAAATGTCGTATTGAAACTGTAGGCACCCCATCTGTTATTTCAGGAATAGAGCTTGATAACTTTTTGCTAAGCGAAACTCAATGAACGAAGTGGCCCAGACCCACTAGCTACATAATAGTAAAAGAGCAGGCTAGGAGGCTTGTTTATTTCCTTCATATGAAGAAAACCCACTAAAGCATAATAGTTCAACAATATATACTGCCGTATTATAAGGGAAATGCTCGATCTTAGAGATAGGGATGGGATGAGCCAATAAATAGGACTGAAAACTTTTGGGGACTCACGGGAGGTTGGCAATGTAGGACCTTGGAATAGGGTGGCACGGCTGGGGTTTGTCAATGTGTCGCCATCAGGTTTTTTAAAACTGCAAAGAGTTTACAGCAGTAAAAGTGCAAATAGGAAACTTCTGAGGTACAGAAAAGACCATAATAAGAGGCTACCTTTAGTTTTAAGTATGAAGAACCGTATTAAATAGAAGAATATTTAAGTTCTGGTAATGTTCTTACTTACTGCATTTTCTGTCATTCTTTTTTTTTTTTTTTTTCGTTTTTTTTTTTTGCATATAGATTGACAATCTTCGAAGTAACACTGAAAAATTGTCGTATAAGTTTAGAACCTTGACCAATTTTCTTGCAATCCTATTGAATATTCTGAAAAATTGTAGCTATAGTAGCAAATTCAGTTACAATTGAATTTATATACACAGTGTAGAGTTATAACATATATACACAGTATTAACAAGACATGTTGTATTGGCGACGGTAGGATAGTCAGTAAGTAATGAAGTTTCTTTCAAATCTATTAGTAATGTTGTTTGTATTGGTTCAAAAAGTTACTTTATTTAAACGGTTTTTGGAACTAAGGCTTTCTATTCGGCACTAACTCATTTGACGATTAATTAGATGGTGCTAAGATTAATTTTCGCTTTCTATTAAAAAATAATAATTAAAAAAAAAAGATTAATTGTATTATGGGAGGCAGAGTTAGTCCTAGGTGATCTTAGGTCAAAATCTATTTGTCGGAAAATCTTTGAAACCAAAAAAAGAGGCTGAACAATAAACCTACCCACAAATTCAAATTATTAATTATATCTTCACTAGCAGAAATGATTTTGCGTAAAACCTAACTGTCTACTGTTCAAAACGTCGGCTCTAAATGGATTTTCTGGGAAAGAAAGTATATTAAAAAAATATGACAATCATACAACTATGGTCAAAATTCAAGTTAGAACTATGAATAGAAACCCTAAAATTTGTAGGCCTAGTGCAGTTGTTTTGAGAAACTAGAGGACTTTGCTGAGTATTTGTTTTCTAATAGTCATTTGCATATGGTTACCATGTCACCATACTCTTGAATATCAAATTCAGTTGTAAATCAAATGTTGATCACGGGAATAATTTCTTTTCAAGTGGTTGGAACGTAGCGAGAGAAAAGAAAGTGTCTTGTCACAGTTTTTATTGGTTATTTTGTGCAATTTCAAAGACTTTGGGCTAGATAAATCGTAGAACAAGTATACTATTATTATAAAAGACCAGTGATAAGATGGATGTAAATAATGCTAATAAATTAATGATTTTTTTAAAGAACTCATGCTGTACGTGTAAAGGTTTATCCTCAAAAGAGATGCTATTAATGTCGAGATTTAGCCAGCGCTAATTTGAGCGAATCAGAAAATGGAAAGTCTAAACAGATGAAATTAGAAGTTAAGCTCCAGTATTAGTAAAAATCTAGCTGTAAACGGGTCTAAAAGTAGAATTTTGTCTTTTTTTCAATTATATTGTATATATGAAACAAAAAAAGTTGTGAACAAGAAAGCTTGAAAATCTTTTGGCTACTATTTTTTTTTTTTTTTTTTTTTTTTTTTTTTTTTTTTTTTTTTTTTTTTTTTTTTTTTTTTTTTTGCATATCTTAAGGATAAATAAAAACGGCAGTCTGATTATCCGGATTAAAATATAAAAATTACTCCAAATTTATTTTCAGCTTAACGTGCAATTTATCGTAGTCTCTATTTGTCAAATGAGGATGGTAATCTAAATTCAAACTACTGTCCATTCGAAACAAATATGGACTAGATGCATAATATATGGCTATCGGCTCTGCTGTATTGATTGCTTACATCTGCAGTTACACTAGAGGCCCTTTTTTATTTATCCTTATCTAAACCCACTATTTGCAGTCATGTAGCTCAAACTGCCGATCTTCAAGAATTGCTAGGGGTGTGTTTTCATTTCTGATGGTCGAGTGTTCGGCTGCTGTTGCAGTGGAATGAATTTTCAAATGAATTTCCATGTTATGGCCCACCCTGTGAATTGTTTTGAATGGAGTCGATTTTCCTGCGGATTTCGTCCCAGCCTTCTTCAGTGATAGATTTTCCTTGTGTTGAAATAATCTTTTCTTGCGTAACTTTGTTAGTATGTTGGCGCAAATTTCTTCGAACTTACTTCTAAATGATTACCAAAGACGGGAAGTGGATCTAGTTTGCCACTGAGATACCTTATTTTAAAAAGCAAGACTTCACCTTGATGCCCTACGCACAAACTTATAAGTCTCAAACAAGGGGTCTTTTGGCTTAATCAAAAGCCCATGAAAAGGGACTTGTTATCAATACTAAAGGGCTAAAATTTGCGGCCATTGTCATTAACAAGGGTATGAGGCCTTTTGGTTCCCTTGCTTGGATTGCAATTAGTATCTCTCATTATTGATTCTCTGGCTAGCTTCTTAATGTTTCACTGATTTTCAAAATAGTTCACACTCTAGAATTGATGAGTAGACTTTAAACTTTTTGGCCGCTAGATTGTAGACGGCACAAGCCTGGATATGCACAGTTATCTGACCTTGAATACCTGTATTCAAAATACATTTAAGCGTTCCGCAGAACCTAATGTGTTATATTAATAACCATCAAAAATTTTTATTTCACGAACTGGTTCTCACTGTTACCAGCGTATTGTTGGTACGTAGAGGCTAGGATAATCCCACCTTCCTTGACATTTGTCGTCGTGTTAAATGAGGAGAATTGTTCTTAATAAGTCATCACACAGTGAATATTTATTTTTAAGCCCCTATGATTTGTTATTGGTTTTTAGGCCATCTGAGAAGGACACGACATATATATATATATATATATATATATATATATATATATATATATATATATATATATATATATATATATATATATATATATATATATATATATATATATATATATATATATATATATCCGTGTATTTACAGATTTAAACTCTCTTTGAACTCCGTTACTCTTACTTCAGTAAAGGCTGGGCATTCAAGGCGCATTTACCTGAGTCATTTCCATGTTAGCATAAATTTGACATAATTTTGATTGGCATTCGGTGAGGAATAAAAAAATAAGGGGATTCGATACCTTAAAGGCTCACCATTTCTCGTCCAGTATAAGCTTTATTAGTTTTTGTAACCAAGCAATTTGAAATTAATACAGTTGTCTTGTCATAATTTATAGAGCCTGGATAAAACATAAATAACGACAGAGAATTAAAAGCTGTCACATATTTTCTCAAATGTCTTAGAAAAACTATTTAACTTCTCCTTTTTCGTGCCAGAGATATAGATATTCTGTTTCAATACAACTTGCATCATTAGAAAGTAAGAACTTAGTTTTTTTGGTTAGACGGAGTAGAATTTTCTTTTTAAACTTTAGGAAAGGACTGTTCTAATAAATCTTTTAGCATATCTGCTACGAAAAATCCTCAAGGGAAATATGATTTGAGCAATCGGGCATATCTAATATATAATCTGACCTGTAGTCCTAACCGCTTTGATTGAGAACCCTACTGACACAGGGGACGTAAAATTTCATTATCTTTTCAATCAAGTTTCATAGTAAAACCATAGATTTCAATGGTGGCTAATTCGCTGGTGGGTCCTTTGTCTTTGAGACTGTCAGTCGATGCTAAGGCTCGCAAAATGATTTTAAGGCTATCGAGTCCCCTTAAAGACTTGGCGTATTCAAATACAACAATAAAAGATGATATTATTGTGAAGGAGTTGAGAAATCGTTGAAGCTTTTTGTCTTTACTTCGCATTTTTTTCAATCTAAGATTTGAAATAAAACAATGAAAATCAACAAAAATGTTTCATTTTGTCATAAGTCTACACTTACAGTAGTTAACAACGGTTGGTGCTACTGTCCAAAAAATTCTTGTTGGTAGATACTTCTAATAACAATTCCCTGCTGGATCGTCAGAAAAAGCCTTTTGTGCTAGGTGTAGACCATATAGTTGAATTTAAGATCTGGAACCACTGTTTCCATACCCATAATGCGACCTTATACGGGAAGCACTCTAGATCCTTTCTGATTTGCTGTGATTTAATTTTTTATTAATTTATTTATCTATATTAGAGAATTGGTTTTGTTGTCTTAGCATGTTGTTTTTTATCCTAGCCAGTTGATATGCTTGAGTGATTATTGTTGGGTACTCGTATTAAAAGGTGTTTTTTAAAAATGTCAAATCATGGAACTTGTTTTAAAGTAAGCTTAAGCTCTTTTGATCTATTATTGTGAGCTAATTTCTTAAATAAAATTTTAATTATGCTTTCTTTTGGTTTGAAACTTGTGCAAATAGATGGTGCCCTCGAGCAAGAGGTTGAGTATATGTATTTATATATATATATATATATATATATATATATATATATATATATATATATATATATATATATATATATATATATATATACTAGCTGTTGGGGTGGCGCGAAGTGCTATTCAGATCTACACCTCATGATTCTAATGATTGCCCTTGAGCTTTGTTGATTGTGATTGCAAATCGAACATTCCTTGTGTCCCCGTCAATTCGAAAACCTTAAAACAGATACCCCAAATTTTGAGGTTTAATATAAATTGTTGGAGCTTTAGCATGCTTGGCACGTAAAGATTTTTCCAAGTGTCAATGTTAGATTGAACATTGACAAATTGAAGAAAACAAATCAATAAAAAGAAGAAACTAAAAAAAAGAAAAAACTAAAAAAGAAAAAAAACTAAAGAAGAAACTGTATCTATATATATAAAAATAAGTTGTATATATGCATGTTTGTTTATTTGTGGGTTTGCATTTGACGTCATTATAAGTATATAAGGCTTTGTATATGACGTCATTATATGATGACACTACAGACCGGGACACAGGGAATATAAATGACGACCGGGACACTCAAAGAGAAATTACAGACCGGGACACAAATGACGACCGGGACAGAGGGAATATAAATGACGACCGGGACGCTCAAAGAGAGATTACAGACTGGGATACCGGGACACAAATGACGACCGGGACACAGGGAATATAAATGACGACCAGGACACAACTACAACGGGGACGCCGAGGGCACAGGGGGATATATAAATGACGACGGGGACACAGGGAATGTTCGATTAGCAATCACCATCAACAAAGCTCAAGGGCAATCGTTAGAAAAATGTGGTATAGATCTGAATACGGATTGTTTTCCCATGGACAATTATTATGTTGCATGTTCAAGAGTTGGTAAACTTGACAATCTATTTATATGGACAGACAATGGGACAGCAAAGAATGTTGTATATTTGCATGTTTTACGTAGTTAAATATATATATATATATATATATATATATATATATATATATATATATATATATATATATATATATATATATATATAAATTGTCTGTGTGTGTGTATGTCGAGTGACGTCATGTTTGCGTGTCGACTGACGTCATGTTTGTCGACTGACGAAATTACAGACCGGGAAATCGGGACACAAATGACGACCGGGACATAGGGAATATAAATGACGACCGGGACACTCAAAGAGAAAGCGACCGGGACGCAAGGAATGTTCGATTAGCAATCACCATCAACAAAGCACCAGGATACAAATGACGACCGGGACACAGGGAATATAAATGACGACCAGGACATAAGTAAAAAAAAAATTAAAAAAAAGGTAAAAATTACAAAAAAAATAAAAAGAAAAAAACTAATAAAAAAAACTAAAAAACTAAAAAAAAGAAAAAAAGGAAAAGACTGAAAAATAAAGGAGAAAAACAAAACTAAAAAAAAATAAAAAAAAATTAAAAGGTAAAAACTACAAAAAAACTAAAAAGAAAAAAAACTAAAAAAAAAATTAAAAACCAAAAAAAAACTAAAACGAAAAAAAGGGAAAAACACAAAAATTTATTTCATCATATACCAATTCAAAAACGAATGTATATACAGACCGGGACACCGGGACACAAATGACGACCGGGATACAGGGAATATTAATGACGACCAGGACACAACTACAACGGGGACGCTGGGGGGCACAGGGGGATATATAAATGACGACGGGGACACAGGGAATGTTTGATTAGCAATCACCATCAACAAAGCTCAAGGGCAATCATTAGAATCATGAGGTATAACTAAAAAAAAGGTAAAAAACTAAAAACCAAAAAAAGACCAATTCAAAAACGAATGTATATACAGACCGGGAAAACAAGGAATATAAATGACGACCGGGACACTCAAAGAGAAATTACAGACTGGGACACCGGGACACAAATGACGACCGGGACACAGGGAATATAAATGACGACCGGGACACAGAGACACAACTACAACGGGGACGCTGGGGGACACAGGGGGATATATAAATGACGACGGCGACACAGGAAATGGTCGATTAGCAATCACCATCAACAAAGCTCAAGGGCAATCATTAGAATCATGAGGTATAGATCTGAATACGGATTGTTTTCCCATGGACAATTATATGTTGCATGTTCAAGAGTCGGTAAACCTGACAATCTTTTTTTATGCACAGACAATGGGACAGCGAAGAATGTTGTATATTCGCAAGTTTTACGTAGTTAAAAACATATATATATATATATATATATATATATATATATATATATATATATATATATATATATATATATATATAATATATATTTTATATATATATCTATATATATAAAAATAAGTTTGTGTGTCGACTGACGTCATGTTTGTCGACTGACGTCATTATAAGGATTGAGCTGTATGTCGTCATGAAGTTGTTTGTCGTCTGACGTCATGTTTGTCGACTAACAAAACTACAGACCGGGACACAAATGACGTGTTATGTCTTATAACGTAATAGAGGCAACAATCTTGACAGGGCCTTTTGAGGGTGAGGCTTTTCTTATTCCACGCATTCTCATGATTCCAATGGATCTGCCTTTTCAACCTAAAAGATTGCAATTCCCAATTTGATTAGCATATTCAGCAATCGAATTGATGCCTCCTGATACGCAACTCTCAACAAAGTGGCAATCGTTGTGGTCGGTGATCAGTTCTTACCTCGAGATAATATTCTTTATAGGCGAAACAATCAGTTGACAAAAATTGCTTAAACTCATCGATGCTACGATGCCCTACAATATCCTGACGAATATAAATGACGCCCGGGACACTCAAACAGAAATCACAGACTGGGACACCGGGACACAAATGACGACGGGGACACAGGGAATATAAATGACAACCCGGACACAGGGACACAACTACAACGGGGACGCCGGGGGGCACAGGGGGATATATAAATGACGACGGCAACAAAGAAAATGGTCGATTAGCAATCACCATCAACAAAGCTCAAGGGCAATCAATAGAATCATGAGGTATAGGTCTGAATACTGGAAACAGGCTTGAGGCTAAAGAACGCAAAACCGCGCAGTTAGATGAAGATCCACCTGGACAGCGAGAGTCAAAACATATCAAAACTGAAAATGATAGCGATGATGATTGGGTTTGGGATCTTGACTTGGATAAGGTCATCAATGCCTACCAGGTTTTAGCTAAAAAAAAACAAAGGTTCGGCGATATGTATTTCATAGTGAAGCTGAAAAATAAAGAAGAAAAAGAAAACTGAAAAAAGAAAAAATGTAAAAAACACTAAAAAGAAAAAACACTCAAAGAGAAATTACAGACCGGGACAAAAATGACGACCGGGACAGAGGGAATATAAATAACGACCGGGACACTCAAGGAGAAATTACAGACTGGGATACCGGGACACAAATGACGACCGGGACACAGGCAATATAAATGACGACCAGGACACAGGTATTTAAGAATATCGTTCAAAGACAAATTTTTAATTGTAAGAAGACCGTTGAAAGAGAAATTTCTAATTGTAAAATGACTGAAGAACCTACAATGGCAACACCCGAGGAAGCTGCTCAAAACGAATGTATTCACGCCGAAGTAGCTGAGTTGGTAAAGCGTTATGTTTCAGGTTCTAGGTCCGAGAGGCTCCAGGTTTGAACCTTGGCCTTAGCATTAATACAAAAGAAGAAAAAAACTAAAAAAGGTAAAAACTACAAAAAAAAACTAAAAAGAAAATATATATATATATATATTTTATATATATCATCTTTTCCACAAAAATAATAATTTAGTGCTTCTGCTTAAAAACAGCAATCGAATTGATGCCTCCTGATACGCAACTATCAACAAAGTGGCAATCGTTGTGGTCGGTGATCAGTTCTTACCTCGAGATAATATTCTTTATAGGCGAAACAATCAGTTGACAAGAATTGCTTAAACTCATCGATGCTACGATGCCCTACAATATCCTGACGAATATAAATGACGCCCGGGACACTCAAATAGAAATCACAGACTGGGACACCGGGACACAAATGACGACGGGGACACAGGGAATATAAATGACGACCCGGACACAGGGACACAACTACAACGGGGACGCCGGGGGGCACAGGGGGATATATAAATGACGACGGCAAAAAAGGAAATGGTCGATTAGCAATCACCATCAACAAAGCTCAAGGGCAATCAATAGAATCATGAGGTATAGATCTGAATACGGATTGTTTTCTCATGGACCATTATGCGTTGCATGTTCAAGAGTCGGTAAACCTGACAATCTATTTATATGCACAGACGATGGGACAGCAAAGAATGTTGTATATTCGCAAGTTTTACGTAGTTAAAATATATATATATATATATATATATATATATATATATATATATATATATATATATATATATATATATATATATATATATATATATATATATATATATATATATATATATATATATATATATATATATATATACATCTATATATATAAAAATAAGTTGTCTGTCTGTGGATGTGTGGATGGATGTGTGGATGGATGTGTCAGGTGACGTCACCTGAAAAAACTGGATTAGGTGACGTCAAAACTGAAAAAACTAAAAAAAGGCAAAAACTACAAAAAAAAACTAAAAACTAATAAAAAAAATAAAAAAGCTAAAAAACTAAAAAAACTATAAAGGTAAAAACCAATAAAAAACTAAAAAAAAAACTGAAAAAACTAAAAAAAGGCAAAAACTACAAAAAAAAACTAAAAACTAATAAAAAAAGTAAAAAAGCTAAAAAACTAAAAAAACTAAAAAAACTAAAAAAAGGTAAAAAACTAAAAAAAATAAAAAATAAAAAAAAACTAAAAAAAAGGAAAAAACTGAAAAATAAGCTAAAATAAAGGTAAAAACCAATAAAAAACTAAAAAAAAAAAGGAAAAAACTAATAAATGACGACACTCAAAGAGAAAGCGACCAGGACAAAAAACTAAAAAAAAAGGCAAAAACTACAAAAAAACTAAAAACTAATAAAAAAAATAAAAAAGCTAAAAAACTAAAAAAACTAAAAAAAGGTAAAAAACTAAAAAAACTAAAAACTAAAAAAAAACTAAAAAAGGTAAAAACTAAAAGAACTAAAAAAGAAAAAAATAAATGACGACACTCAAAGAGAAAGCGACCAGGACAAAAGGAATGTTCGATTAGCAATCAACAAAGCACCGGGACACAGGGAGTATAAATGACGACCAGGACACAAGTAAAAAAAAAAATTAACAAAACTAAAAAGAAGGTAAAAACTACAAAAAAACTAAAAAGAAAAAAAAACTAAAAACTAATAAAAAAACTAAAAAATCTAAAAATCTAAATAAACTAAAAAAGAAAAAAAAAGGAAAAAAATAAAGGAGAAAAACAAAACTAAAAAACGAATGTATATACAGACCGGTACACCGGGATACAAATGACGACCGGGACACAGGGAATATAAATAACGACCGGGACACAGGGACACAACTACAACGGGGACACCGGGGGAAACAGGGGGATATAAATGACGACCGGGACAAAAAAAACTAAAAAGAAATAAAAACTAAAAACTAATAAAAAAAACTAAAAAATCTAAAAATCTAAATAAGCTAAAAAAGAAAAAAAAAGGAAAAAAATAAAGGAGAAAAACAAAACTAAAAAACGAATGTATATACAGACCGGGACACCGGGATACAAATGATGACCGGGACGCGGGACACAGGGAATATAAATGACGACCGGGACACAGGGACACAACTACAACGGGGACACCGGGGGAAACAGGGGGATAACCTGACAATCTATTTATATGCAAAGACAATGGGACAGCAAAGAATGTTGTATATTCGCAAGTTTTACGTAGTTAAAACCATATATATATATATATATCTATATTCACAGGTGGGACATAGGGACACAACTACAATGGCGCGTAACTATTATGGCGCGTAACGACTTACGCGCGCGGGGGGGCTTGGGGGGGGCGCGAAGCGCCCCCACCAACTAGGTGTTGGGGTGGCGCGAAGCGCCACCCCAACAGCTAGTATATATATATATATATATATATATATATATATATATATATATATATATATATATATATATATTCACAGGTGGGACATAGGGAACACAACTACAATGGCGCGTAACTAATATGGCGCGTAACGACTTACGCGCGCGGGGGGGCTTGGGGGGGGGGGGGGGGGGGGGGTTTGCGCGAAGCGCCCCCACCAACTAGGTGTTGGGGTGGCGCGAAGCGCCACCCCATCAGCTAGTATATATATATATGTATATATATATATATATATATATATAAATAAGTTGTTTGTTTGTTATGTCTGTCTGTCTGTCTGTCGAGTGACGTCATGTCATCATGTCGTCATGTTGTCATGAAGTTAGTTGTCGTCATGTTTGTTATGACGATGACGTCATTAAAAGTATTTAAGAAAATCGTTCAAAGACAAATTTTTAATTGTAAGAAGATCGTGGACGGAAAAATATTTAATCGTAACATGACTGAAGAACCTACAAGGGCAACAGACACACAACTTTCGAGTTAAGTCATGTCATCATGTCGTCATGTCGTAATGAAGTTAGTTGTCATCATGTTCGTTATGACGATGAGGTCATTAAAAGTATTTAAGAAAATCGTTCTTAGACAAATTCTTAATTGTAAGAAGATCGTGGACGGAAAAATGTTTAATTGTAAAATGACTGAAGAGCCTAAAATGGCAACAGACACACAACTTATCTACATATATAAAAATAAGTTGTCTGTCTGTGTGTCTGTCTGTCAGGTGACGTCATGTTTCTGTGTCGACTGACGTCATGAAATTAGTTGTCGTCATTTTTGCTATGACGGTGACGTCATTAAAGATATTTAAGACATATATGTTCACGTAGAAATCTATTAATGTTTAAGTTTAAAATGACTGATGAACTTACGATGAACCCCATCAGCTAGTATATATATATATATATATATATATATATATATATATATATATATATATATATATATATATATATATATATATATAATAAGTTGTTTGTTTGTTATGTCTGTCTGTCTGTCTGTCGAGTGACGTCATGTCATCATGTCGTCATGTTGTCATGAAGTTAGTTGTCGTCATGTTTGTTATGACGATGACGTCATTAAAAGTATTTAAGAAAATCGTTCAAAGACAAATTTTTAATTGTAAGAAGATCGTGGACGGAAAAATATTTAATCGTAACATGACTGAAGAACCTACAAGGGCAACAGACACACAACTTTCGAGTTAAGTCATGTCATCATGTCGTCATGTCGTAATGAAGTTAGTTGTCATCATGTTCGTTATGACGATGAGGTCATTAAAAGTATTTAAGAAAATCGTTCTTAGACAAATTCTTAATTGTAAGAAGATCGTGGACGGAAAAATGTTTAATTGTAAAATGACTGAAGAGCCTAAAATGGCAACAGACACACAACTTATCTACATATATAAAAATAAGTTGTCTGTCTGTGTGTCTGTCTGTCAGGTGACGTCATGTTTCTGTGTCGACTGACGTCATGAAATTAGTTGTCGTCATTTTTGCTATGACGGTGACGTCATTAAAGATATTTAAGACATATATGTTCACGTAGAAATCTATTAATGTTTAAGTTTAAAATGACTGATGAACTTACAATGGCAAAAGCCGATGAAGATGCTCAAAGAGTCTATGCCGAAAAACTTGCTGCTGATAGAGAAAGTCAGAAAAGAAAGCGTGCCGAGGAATCAAAAGAACAGCAAGGAAATAGGCTTGAGGCTAAAGAACGCAAAACCGCGCAGTTAGATGAAGATCCACCTGGACAGCGAGAGTCAAAACATATCAAAACTGAAAATGATAGCGATGATGATTGGGTTTGGGATTTTGACTTGGATAAGGTCATCAATGCCTACCAGATTTTAGTTAAAAAAGCAAAGGTTCGGCGATGTGTATTTCATAGTGAAGCTGAAAAATAAAGAAGAAAAAGAAAACTGAAAAAAGAAAAAATGTAAAAAACTAAAAAATACTAAAAAGAAAAAACACTCAAAGAGAAATTACAGACCGGGACACAAATGACGACCGGGACAGAGGGAATATAAATAACGACCGGGACACTCAAAGAGAAATTACAGACTGGGATACCGGGACACAAATGACGACCGGGACACAGGGAATATAAATGACGACCAGGACACAGGTATTTAAGAATATCGTTCAAAGACAAATTTTTAATTGTTGGCTTTAAAATTTTTAATTGGAATGGCTGGAAATGGGGCAGCGAAGAATGTTGTATATTCGCAAGGTTTACGTAGTTAAAAACATATATATGTATATATATATATATATATATATATATATATATATATATATATATATATATATATATATATATATATATATATATATATATATATATACTAGCTGTTGGGGTGGCGCTTCGCGCCACCCCAACACCTAGTTGGTGGGGGCGCTTCGCGCCCCCCCCAAGCCCCCCCGCGCGCGTAAGTCGTTACGCGCCATAATAGTTACGCGCCATTGTAGTTGTGTCCCTATGTCCCACCTGTGAATATAGATAGATATATATATATGGTTTTAACTACGTAAAACTTGCGAATATACAACATTCTTTGCTGTCCCATTGTCTTTGCATATAAATAGATTGTCAGGTTTACCGACTCTTGAACATGCAACATATAATGGTCCATGGGAAAACAATCTGTATTCAGATCTATACCTCATGATTCTAATGATTGCCCTTGAGCTTTGTTGATGGTGATTGCTAATCGACCATTCCCTGTCCCGGTGTCCCGGTCGTCATTTACATCCCCCTGTTTCCCCCGGTGTCCCCGTTGTAGTTGTGTCCCTGTGTCCCGGTCGTCATTTATATTCCCTGTGTCCCGGGTCCCGGTCGTCATTTGTATCCCGGTGTCCCGGTCTGTATATACATTCGTTTTTTAGTTTTGTTTTTCTCCTTTATTTTTTTCCTTTTTTTTTCTTTTTTAGCTTATTTAGATTTTTAGATTTTTTAGTTTTTTATTAGTTTTTAGTTTTTTTTTCTTTTTAGTTTTTTTGTCCCGGTCGTCATTTATATCCCCCTGTTTCCCCCGGTGTCCCCGTTGTAGTTGTGTCCCTGTGTCCCGGTCGTCATTTATATTCCCTGTGTCCCGGTCGTCATTTGTATCCCGGTGTACCGGTCTGTATATACATTCGTTTTTTAGTTTTGTTTTTCTCCTTTATTTTTTTCCTTTTTTTTCTTTTTTAGTTTATTTAGATTTTTAGATTTTTTAGTTTTTTTATTAGTTTTTAGTTTTTTTTTCTTTTTAGTTTTTTTGTAGTTTTTACCTTCTTTTTAGTTTTGTTAATTTTTTTTTTTACTTGTGTCCTGGTCGTCATTTATACTCCCTGTGTCCCGGTGCTTTGTTGATTGCTAATCGAACATTCCTTTTGTCCTGGTCGCTTTCTCTTTGAGTGTCGTCATTTATTTTTTTCTTTTTTAGTTCTTTTAGTTTTTACCTTTTTTAGTTTTTTTTAGTTTTAGTTTTTTTAGTTTTTTACCTTTTTTTAGTTTTTTTAGTTTTTTTAGTTTTTTAGCTTTTTTATTTTTTTATTAGTTTTTAGTTTTTTTGTAGTTTTTGCCTTTTTTTAGTTTTTTTAGTTTTTTAGCTTTTTTATTAGTTTTTAGTTTTTTTGTAGTTTTTGCCTTTTTTTAGTTTTTTTAGTTTTTTAGCTTTTTTATTTTTTTTATTAGTTTTTAGTTTTTTTTGTAGTTTTTGCCTTTTTTTTCTCTTTGAGTGTCGTCATTTATTAGTTTTTTCCTTTTTTTCTTTTTAGTTTTTTATTGGTTTTTACCTTTATTTTAGCTTATTTTTCAGTTTTTTCCTTTTTTTTAGTTTTTTTTTTATTTTTTATTTTTTTTAGTTTTTTACCTTTTTTTAGTTTTTTTAGTTTTTTTAGTTTTTTAGCTTTTTTACTTTTTTTATTAGTTTTTAGTTTTTTTTGTAGTTTTTGCCTTTTTTTAGTTTTTTCAGTTTTTTTTTAGTTTTTTATTGGTTTTTACCTTTATAGTTTTTTTAGTTTTTTAGCTTTTTTATTTTTTTTATTAGTTTTTAGTTTTTTTTGTAGTTTTTGCCTTTTTTTAGTTTTTTCAGTTTTGACGTCACCTGATCCAGTTTTTTCAGGTGACGTCACCTGACACATCCATCCATCCATCCACAGACAACTTATTTTTATATATATAGATATATATATATATATATATATATATATATATATATATATATATATATATATATATATATATATATATATATATAAAAATAAGTTGTTTGTCTGTCTGTCGACTGACGTCATGTTTGTGTGTCGACTGACGTCATGTTTGTCGACTGACGTCATTATAAGGATTGAGCTGTATGTCGTCATGAAGTTGTTTGTCGTCTGATGTCATGTTTGTCGACTAACGAAACTACAGACCGGGACACCAGGACACAAATGACGTGTTACGTCTGTTATAACGTAATAGAGGCAACAATCTTGACAGGGCCTTTTGAGGGTGAGGCTTTTCTTATTCCACGCATTCTCATGATTCCAATGGATCTGCCTTTTCAACCTAAAAGATTGCAATTCCCAATTTGATTAGCATATTTAGTTTTCAGTCCAGAACCACTAAAGCTATTATGTAAATATCAAAAATATTTATGTTGTCTGAGCAATAATTTTTAGTTTTTATTTCAAAATAGAAAATTGCCTGACAATTTTAGAATTATATCTATCTATATATATAAAAATTAGTTGTCTGTCTGTAGATCAGGTGACGTCATGTTTCTGTGTCGACTGGCGTCATGAAGTTGGTTGTCGTCATTTTTGCTATGACGGTGACGTCATTAAAGATATTTAAGACATATATGTTCACGTAGAAATCTATTAATGTTTAAGTTTAAAATGACTGATGAACTTACAATGGCAAAAGCCGATGAAGATGCTCAAAGAGTCTATGCCAAAAAACCTGCTGCTGATAGAGAAAGTCAGAAAAGAAAGCGTGCCGAGGAATCAAAAGAATTCCCCCCCCCCAAGCCCCCCCGCGCGCGTAAGTCGTTACGCGCAATATTAGTTACGCGCCATTGTAGTTGTGTCCCTATGTCCCACCACCGGGGGGCTTGGGGGGTTTTATATATATATATATATATATATATATATATATATATATATATATATATATATATATATATATATATATATATATATATATATATATATATATATATATATATATATATATATATATATATATATATATATATATATATATATATATATGTTTTTAACTACGTAAAACTTGCGAATATGCAACATTTTTTTGCTGTCCCATTGTCTCTGCATATAAATAGAATGTCAGGTTTAACGACTCTTGAACATGCAACATATAATGGTCCATGGGAAAACAATCCGTATTTAGATCTATACCTCATGATTCTAATGATTGCCCTTGAGCTTTGTTGATGGTGATTGCTAATCGACGATTCCCTGTGTCGCCATCGTCATTTATATATCCCCCTGAGCCCCCCAGCGTCCCTGTTGTAGTTGTGTCCCTGTGTCCCGGTCGTCATGTCCCGGTGTCCCGGTCGTCATTTGTGTCCCGGTCTGTATATACATTCGTTTTTGAATTGGTCTTTTTTAGGTTTTAGTTTTTTACCTTTTTTTAGTTTTTTTTTTCTTTTAGTTTTGCTTTTCTCCTTTATTCTTCATTTTTTTCCTTTTTCATTTTATTTTCTTTTTTAGTTTTTTTAGCTTTTTAGCTTTTTTAGTTTTTTATTAGTTTTTAGTTTTTTTTTTCTTTTTAGTTTTTTGTAGTTTTTACCTTTTTTTAGTTTTTAATTTTTTTTTTACTTATGTCCTGGTCGTCATTTATACTCCCTGTGTCCCGGTCGTCATTTGTGTCCCGGTGCTTTGTTGATGGTGATTGTTAATCGAACATTCCTTGTGTCCCGGTCGTCATTTATATTCCTTATGTGCCGGTGTCCCGGTCGTCATTTGTGTCCCGATGTCCCGGTCTGTAATTTCGTCAGTCGAAAACATGACGTCAGTCGACACAGAAACATGACGTCACCTGACAGATCCACAGACAGACAACTTATTTTTATATATATATAGATATATATATATATAAATATATATATATATATTTTCTTTTTAGTTTTTTTGTAGTTTTTACCTTTTTTAGTTTTTTTCTTCTTTTGTATTAATGCTAAAGCCAAGGTTCAAACCTGGAGCCTCTCGGACCTAGAACCTGAAACATAACGCTTTACCAACTCAGCTACTTCGGCTTGAATACATTTGTTTTGAGCAACTTCCTCGGGTGCTGCCATTGTAGGTTCTTCAGTCATTTTACAATTAGAAATTTCTCTTTCAACGGTCTTCTTACAATTAAAAATTTGTCTTTGAACGATATTCTTAAATACCTGTGTCCTGGTCGTCATTTGTGTCCCGGAATTCCAGTCTGTAATTTCTCTTTGAGTATCCCGGTCGTTATTTATATTCCCTCTGTCCCGGTCGTCATTTGTGTCCCGGTCTGTAATTTCTCTTTGAGTGTTTTTTCTTTTTAGTAGGCAAATCTGGTAGGCATTGATGACCTTATCCAAGTCAAAATCCCAAACCCAATCATCATCGCTATCATTTTCAGTTTTGATATGTTTTGACTCTCGCTGTCCAGGTGGATCTTCATCTAACTGCGCGGTTTTGCGTTCTT